>NW_015666531.1:262489-281882 GCF_001515625.1 Sinocyclocheilus rhinocerous
CATATTATACTGATTTCTGAAGATCATGTGACACTGAAGACTGGAGTAATGATGCTGAAAATACAGCTGCGCATCACAGAAATAAATTACATTTTAATGTATATTCAAATAGAAAAATGTTATTTTACATCATAATAATATTTCACAATATTACATTTTTTCCTGTATTTTTGATCAAATAAATGCAGCCTTGATGAGCAGAAGAGACTCCTGTAAAAAACATTAAAAATTGTTCGGTTCCCAAACTTTTGACCAGTAGTATATATATATAATTTTTTTTTTTTTTTGTGGGAAAGGAAAGCTCCCCTCATCACCTTGTCTTCTTTGGGTCCTTTGGTCAGGTCAAAGCTGGCGTAGACTTCAGGTGTGCACTGAGCGCTTAGAGGCGGGAGCTCGAATGAACTCGGTTCAGCCAAACCATAACTGGCCTTCAGTTCCAGCGCTGGAGCTTCAGCAGGAACCTTATGAAAGTAACTGACACAGAAATGCAGCCATCAAAACACAAGTTCTCCAGGAATGGTTTGCTCAATAAACGTCTTCATCCGGACCCATGTTTGACTCACATGAAGCTGTTCTCTCTCTGGCATTTCTCCAGGGTGTTTTTGATGAACGTGCCCAGTTTCTTAAAGAAGAGCTGTTCCGAGGGTTTGGCCGTGCTGCCGGGACCCTTCATCTGACGGTACTCTTTACACAAGGCTTCAGCGCGGGAATAAACTGAGACACAGAGATTCAATACGACCATTAACAGGAAAGAGTTCACCCAGAAAACATGTAAGAGCTCTAAATAATCCCAGACTAAAAACCATTACAGCATCATTCTACTGGAAAATACTCTACTTCAAAATGTCATGTTGCTGTTTCTTTGTAATTCATTGTGAGATTTACTATCAATTTCTGAGTGAAAAGTGTATAGATAAATTGCATATTTGAACCATTACACTTTTCTTTCTTTAATATCAGTGCTAGATAACAAAATATGTCTTTGAATTATTTTATTTATTTGTTTGTTTATTTAACAGGGACAACACACTAGGCATTGTTACACAAAGACAACCAATGCCGTGTACATAGGGCATATAGCATAAAGCTAGTTTGCAGCCCTTCCTCAGAATATAAAATATGTCCACCAAAGCACATCATATATGTGACCCTGGACCACAAAACCATCATCTGAAAGCTGAATAAATAAGCTTTCCATTGATGTATGGTTTGTTAGGATAGGACAATATTTGGCTGAAATACAACTATTTGAAAATCTGGAATCTGAGGGAGCAAAAAAATCTAAATATTGAGAAAATCATCTTTAAAGTTGTCCAAATGAAGTTCTTAGCAATGCATATTACTAATCAAAAATTAAGTTTTGATATATTTACAGTAGGAAATTTACAAAATATCTTCATGGAACATGATCTTTACTTAATATCCTAATGATTTTTGGCATAAAAGAAAAATTTATTATTTTGACCCATACAATGTATTTTTGGCTATTGCTACAAATATACCCCAGCGACTTAAGACTGGTTTTTATGGTCACATATGGCTGAAATATGATCATTTGTTGAGGGATTCATCATTTGCGTACACTTCTCAGCCTCCTGCAGGGATCTTATGGCCTCTCCGCATTTATCACCTGCGAGAAGAGTCTGTCCATGATAGCAGTGTGCCTGGAAATAACAGAAATATATCATACAGTTAGATATTTATTGCATTAGTGTGACCAAATATCAAAATTAGTGATCGTCTCCAAACACTCCACTCGTCTGCCATTGTTCAAAGGAACAGAAAGTCCTGCACCAAACTGCATGTTAAACTATTTCATTCAAAATGATCTAGTAACATCAGTCATTTAATCCACAGACATCCAGATGAGTTCAGACAGACTCACATAAGCCATGTAGAAGTGCTGCTTCAGCTGCAGGTATTTCTTCCATTTACTGCTGCATTCTGGATCCAAAGTGTTCAGAGTGTGATCTGAGCAAATATAAGAAACATAATCTTCTAAATAATACATAATATTATTATATAGCACTCAAATACTTGATGGATGCTTGCATATTTCTGTATAATGACTAAACTACATATTAACAATTATTTCAATGTCTGACGTGTCTCTTCGCACTCTGGGTCTCAACATGATACAATTCTTTTAACTCAAATCAATATTCATGTCCACGCTACATTTATTTATTTCATGATTTATATTGAGGTCCATTCAGGCCTTTTACATATACATGTTATATAAATGTTACATATTATATAAATATGTTGTATATATAATCTTATTAGATTAAGACATGTCAAGGTCCTATTTGTTAACATTAATTAAGGCATTCGCTAACATGAACTTATAATAAATCATTCTAATATGCTAATTTGCAGCTCAAGAAACATTTCTGATTAGCATCAATGTTGAAAACATATGTTTTGGTTCATATTTTTGTGAAAACTGTGATACATTGTATTTTTCAGGATTCACAGATGAACAGTAAGTTCAAAAGAACAGCGTTTATTTGAAACAGAAATCGTTTGTTACATTATAAATGGCTTTACTTTAACTTTAGATCAATTTAATGCATCCTTGCTGAATAAAAGTATTAATTTCTTTAAAAATAATAATAATCTTATGGGCCCCTGACTTTTGAATGGTAGTGTGTAACATATATACAGTACACACACAAACATATACATACAGTGGGTACGGAAAGTATTCAGACCCCCTTAAATTTTTCACTCTTTGTTATATTGCAGCCATTTGCTAAAATCATTTAAGTTAATTTTTTTTCCTCATTAATGTACACACAGCACCCCATATTGACAGACAGGGGGGTCTGAATACTTTCCGTACCCACTGTATGTGTGTAAAATATTAAATACATTATTTCAATTACTAGCGATAGTTCACCCCAAAAAGTTTAATACACAATATCAGAGCATGTGTCTCTAAACTTGCCAGCCTTCTGGTAGAAGTTTGCGGTCTCAAACGACAGCGCTGCGATGATGGAGGCGTTGTGCTTCAGCTCGATGGCTCTGGCAATGGTGACTAAAAACAGAGACACATGAACCATCACACACACACACATGCAGCAGTTCTCCAGCGATCATGACTGTCAGTGTGTTTTACCCTCCTGAGCCTCTGCCTGACTCTGCACAAGGTAGGTGTCAATGACTCGCGGCTCCAGGTCTCGACCCTTCTCTGCTGGAGTGATGAGCCGAGGAATATGAGTCTCCTGACAGGAAACACACCACATGAGCACATTCAGAAAGAAAAACAAAGAACAGAGTCAAATATCACCATGGATCAAGCAGTAAGACAATCATGACCATGCATTACAGTGATTTACAGCGTTTAAGGGGTTTTAGGCACTCTATGTGGTAAAATCAGTGTAATGCATGCACTTTAATGGCTTTTTGCTTTCATTTTCCACAAAATTAAGCACATTTTACCTTAAGGGTTTTAAAGATTCCAGCAGCGATTTTCAAACTCTTGTGAACATCTTTGGCCTCATCCTCTGTGACGCTACAATTTAAAACAAAAGCAATCTGTCTTTAATCAAATACTAAAAATATCTACCCTAAAATTCAACTTCCTGATATAATTTATTACACTTATACATGTAATACATTACAGTGGCATAATGTAGAGTCAGTGAGTTTAATTTGAGACTATGACCAGCTGACAGTAAATAATATACATTAACTCATTTATTACATGCCTACTTACCAAATAAATAAATATAAATTATATTGATTTTGAAATGTTAATGATTGTATTATGTGAGAAGAAGGGGCAGAGTGATATGAAAGACTTTTCAAATACTATACTTATGAAATACTACTATTTTAGTATTATTTAAATACTGTTATAGAATTTATTCATTAAAATTTGTTACGTTTCATCAGGTGTAATTAATTTGATTTAAGCTTTTTTTTTATTTAGTTGAAACGTGACATAGTTGAGACATGAAACTAGCACAACTATGTAGGAAATTGGTTGCTGGGTTTTAAAAGTGGAACTATTTTGAACTTCTCACAACATCAGATACATCTGTCTGCATGTGTACAGCTCTAGCAGCTGAAGATGAAGAATTTCTCTGAGAGGAACGCTAAAGCACATCATATAATAGTTTCTATTTTCCATTTTATATCATAGAATATTTTAAATCACAGAATCCCGTCACTGACCAACCAATCATTCATTCCAGAGAGAATTGACACATGTAACTTACTTCTCCTTTCCGGCCAGTCGTGAGGCAAACTTGGTGTACCAGATGGCAACATTAAAGGCCACAGACACCAGCTCAAAAACCGCATCCTGCTGGGCACTGCAAAACACAAATCACATTTTATTCCCATCAAACCTCGTCATTCTAGTTCAAAATCAACTGTCACTTTCATAAAAGCCAATCAGATTAGATCAATGTCAATATGGACATGTAGCATAAGATGCATTCACCTTGAAAAAGAAATGAACTAAATTACACAAGATTTACAGAAAATACACATGCATTTGAAGTGAGGACGAATGTAGTTCGTTCAGAACACAATGCGTTTTGTGCAATTGATAAATATAATAAATAATGCATTTCAGTGTTTTCTTCTAAGAAAATTAGAAAACACTTACAGGAAGCCTTCATGTATAATGCATTACAAAGGAATTCAGAATGTACATTGTGATGCAATTGTAACCAAAGTTAAAATACATTAAATTATTTGCAGATTATATTTGACACTGGTTGTCATGTGTTTATGAGGTGCATTACAAGGCATTAATAATGCATTAAAATACTTTTATAATCCATTTATAAAATCCCATTTTTGTTTACTTTTGCACAACTTTTTTCACCAGTCGATGAAATTATGGGTCCTAAAAAAGGAAACCAGTTGAAAACCACTGTGCTAAACCACATTACGTGATGTTTCTGCTCTTTCTGAGTTACCTTGCGATATTTCCCTGTAAAGTGTCAGTCCATCTGAAGTTCTGGATGAACCGGAGCTTGTTCTCTTGTGTGGTTCCATCCAGCGGCAAAATGAATCCTATAACAACAACAAACAACATGCCTCTGAGCAGAATAAATGCAAATGAATAAAAAACAGCCTGAGCAACACGGAAATGTCTGATCAGAGAGGAAAAATAATAGTGCACAAACCCTGTAAAAGAGCAAAATATTCATCACTGGATTTCTTCATGATCTCTGGGGTACACGTGGTGTCTGTGAACATGTCCAGCAGTCGGGCGCGCGTCGTTCTCAAGTCACTGAGACACAGATTTAACATTTATATCAGAAAAATGATCATGCACATACAGTAGGGTGGCCTTTTTCTCCCAGATGGGATTTCCAAATTGCCTAAAATATCCGTGTTTTGGCTTTGTTTTCCTACAGTCCTCATATACATTATATGCAGAGCTGGGTAGCAACTGATTACATGTAATCTGGATTATGTAATCGGATTCCGAAAATTATCAGTAATATCAGTATGGTACAATATTATCCTATTTAAATCAATGTGATAAACGTTACATTAAAAAGTCATCAAAAAGTACTCTGATTATATTACCTAAAATGTGTAATGTAATGGATTAGCGTACGTTACGAACTACAATTTTTGTCATGTAATTTGGAATCAGTAACAGACTACAATTTGTAAGTTATCTACCCAGCTCTGATTATATGTACACGTATCTGCATTGTTCTGTAGATCCCGCCTTCTCGCATGCCATAATTGGTCGATTATGCACAATGCCTGCACGTTATTGGTCAAACTACTTTTCAGTCATTACCATCAGCAAGTATGAAACAAACAAAGCCAAAACTTGGACATTTTAGACAATTTAGAAATCCCAGCCAGGAAAGAGGACTCAGGGGCATCCTAAAATACAAAGATTATATAATAACAGAATGAAATCCTCACTTGCAGATCTTATTGGCAGCGGGACTGGATGCCACACCGTACAGGTTAAAGGACACAGGTGCCGTGGCTTTCAGAGGGTTTCGATGGAACCAGTGAGTCATGGTGAGAGAGGATACCTGAACGAGAAGAAAGACGCTATTATCAAGTTTATTTCAATATTTGATCTTAAGGACATTTCATTTGCTGTTGTATGATCACCACCAAATATCCAGTGTAAAATCCGGATCCTGACCATCTGAGAACCACTTGAGAAACAACTTAACTAGACATTATATGATTTTCTATATATCTGAGAGTCTTCACAGATGTTATTAACACTGATATTTTCAATGCTTGTGAGATATACAAGTTATAAGCGACTAAATGACTGAGCACATTACACATCTATTAATACGCAGTGAATTTTCCTATTAAGAAATATTATTTACAAAAGAACACTTTAAAGATTAGATCAATAGTTCTGTGTGAATGATCAGTGAGTCATTTGAGAAGGCAGGTCCATTTCTAACATCTCGGCCTTGTTTATCAACAGATCTACATGAGTAAAAACAGATATAGATCCAATAAACTGGCTAAAACTACCTACGGTTGATGCCTTATCGTCTACAAATGAAAACACACTGATCTTAATGTTGTTCAATATATGAGAGAAATCAACTGAGTCAGAGACTCGCTATTCAACAGCAGGAACACGCTCAAATCTCACATCAATAGTTCTGTGTGAATGATCAGTGAGTCATTTGAGAAGGCAGGTCCATTTCTAACATCTCGGCCTTGTTTATCAACAGATCTACATGAGTAAAAACAGATATAGATCCAATAACCGGCTAAAACTACCTGCGGTTGATGCCTTATCGTCTACAAATGAAAACACACTGATCTTAATGTTGTTCAATATATGAGAGAAATCAACTGAGTCAGAGACTCGCTATTCAACAGCAGGAACACGCTCAAATCTCACAACAGACTCTTAACGCTTGTTTTAAATAAAATAGATATGTCTTTATACCAGAAATGTGTCGACTGTCGGATGTTTGTTGTTTTAATCGGAGAGACTCTAAAGATGAAGATCAGGAAACGCCAAAACAATGAACGCTCTTCCGGTATGACGTATTTCGGGCGGTGACGTCATGGACACGCCCATTGGTTTAAAACCCCCGCTTACGTAATTATGCGTGTTTTGCGTTTTATAACTGGTTGTGGTTGTATATTACCATTTTTGTTTCTTTATGTAAATTAATTTTTTTATATAATTTGAATATGCAGTAAAATACGGACCAGGTACAGACAGCCTAAAGAAAACGGATACAAATTTTACTTTCACAGAAACGACTTACATAAGTCAGAATGACTTGGTGAGAGAAAGAAAAACCAAAGTCCCTTTCAATAATTTCTATAGTCTTTGGAAAAACAGCCACATTTAAAAAAAAACAAAAAACAACCAATTTACCAACTCACTTATTTTTTATTTAGTCATTTATTAGACGCTTTTATCCAAAGCGACTTACAAATGAGGACAACAGAAGCAATCAATTGTAGTATTATCTTACATTAGATGTATTTACATTAGATAATTTATTCTGCTCTTACATGTAGTTACTTATCTTACATTAGAGCTCCATTAGAGCTCCTTTAACATGCAAAATTAAAGAAACATTATAGAGAAATGTAATCTTTTTTTTTATTAAATAGCTTTTCATTTTAATTTTATTTAGTTAAAATTTTGTAAAAAATGCTAAATGCATACATTTGTGTTTTTGTCGTTTTTATTCGTTTTTCTTTTTAAATATGTCCATATAGGCTAGTTGTATGTTTTAGTTTAATTCGTTTCAGTCATTTTATTACTTCTACTTCAAACTAAACAATAAGAAACGTTGCCTTGGCAACTAGCTGAAATAAAATATTTTACTTCATTTAATATATATTTAAGATACTAAAAAGCTTCACATTACATTACAAGATTTATTTTGTGTAATAAATGTCAGCATTTATGTTTTATTAAAGCATTGGACGTGCTATGTAATGATCAATGTGATACAAGTATCAATGTGTCATTGGATGTGAAATTAATCACACATTATTAAGACAAGAAAATTGTATTTATCAAAGGCGTAGAATTTAGTAGGGACGCTAAGGACATCCTACCAATATCCAGCGCCTACTAATTGTCCCTAGCAATGGTTTTTAATCAAACAATTAAATATATGTAGGCTATATGTAACCACTGTTGTTGTAATTTTGGCAGCATCTGAAATTGGTCATACGGCTGATATTACCTGAGAAGTTAAAGTAAATACGCTAGAAAAGTATGTCTTTGAAACTGAGCTTATCGAAACTCCAAATCAGTTAAACCACTGTGTCGCAAAATGATTCACTGTTTCGAAGCGCTCCAATTAGATCGCATATGCAAATGATTTGATTCAGATCGGGACTTCGGAGCATGTATCGCGAATCGTTTGATTCAGATCGGAACTTCAGAGCGGGTTAGCGACTCTTTCGATTCAGCTCGGAACTTCAGAGCGGGTTAGCGACTCTTTCGATTCAGATCGGAACTTCAGAGCGGGTTAGCGACTCTTTCGATTCAGATCGGAACTTCTTAGATCGCATATGCAAATGATTTGATTCAGATCGGGACTTCGGAGCATGTATCGCGAATCGTTTGATTCAGATCGGAACTTCAGAGCGGGTTAGCGACTCTTTCGATTCAGCTCGGAACTTCGTAGTGGGTTTGTGAATCATTTTGTGAATTGAAAGATTCATTACACGCTACAATGTCCCGATCTGAAATGATGGTTCATGAATCATTGGGACTTCAGAGCACGGATCGCGAATCATTAGATCGGGATTTTGGAGCGGGTTTGCAAATAATTTGATTCAGATCTTTTGATTCAAAACATAACGTCGGAGGGCGTGTCGCAAATCATTTGATTTAGATCGGAACTTCGGAGCACGTATCGCGAATCTTTACAGTTTTACTGCATGCCATGTTTAATAGTTAGTGTAGCAAAACCATAATTAATTTGTGGTTACCATGTTTTTTTGTTTTTTTTAGTAAAACCATGGTTAATTTTTTGAAAGGAATGTGTTGCCAGGTTAATAAAAAAAGTAACAAATGTACAACTTAAGAGGACAAATAGGATGAATATAGAAATACAGTTTTGTTTGCTTTAAGATTAACAGAGCTTTGAATAGTTTCCATATACTGGTCTAGATCAACTCTGAATAAAGAAAAGAGGTGTAGAGCCAGATTTTTGTTTATGTATGTGAAATTCAGCTAGCAGGGAACACAAATTAAGTATGTTTTCTCGTTTAAGTTGTCAAACAATCAGAACATCTTTAAAACTGCTGCTGTCATGTTATTGTCTGCTGTTATGTCCCCACCAATGACAAAATTAATACGCCCTAGTTGTTTATATAGAGCTCTACGCAATTACTCACTTATTACACTACTATCACAAAGGTCTCGTGAATTTTTTATAAATTATAAGGTTCGTATCCCTCTCTCACGTCTTCTTTTTTTCTTGAACTCGTATTCGGACTTTTATTTTGAAAGCCTTCCGGCGCAGTCGCAGGTAGTTCGGTTGCACTCGCGTCAGGCCTGTGTCGAGGAGTTAGGAAAACTCCCTACCTCTTGGAAACACGGAGTGATAATTCCAATTGGAAAGCCTGGAAAGGATCACTCAAAAGCATCAAATTATAGACCAATTTCTTTAACATCTAATTTATGCAAAGTGATGGAGAGAATGATAATTAGCCGATTAAATTATGTAATAGAAAATAAAAATCTAATATCTTCATATGAGAGTGGCTTTAGAAAAGGGCGTAATACAATGGATGCAATAATATGTCTAGAATCTGACATTAGAAAGGCAATAGTGAATAAGGAGGTGTTGGTAGGTGTATTTTTTGATGTGGAAAAGGCCTATGATATGCTGTGGAAAGGGACTTTTAGTTAAATTAGACAAGATGGGAATAAAAGGAAAAATGTACAATTGGATTATGGATTTTTTGATTAATAGGACCATACAAGTAAGGGTCGGAGCAAGTTATTCTAGGACTTTCTCAACAGATAATGGGACCCCACAAGGAAGTGTGTGTAGCCCAGTTTTATTTAACATAATGATAAATGACATATTTTCAATGATTGGACAAGGATTTGGTAAATCTTTATATGCTGATGATGGTGCCTTGTGGAAAAGGGGAAGAAATGTAGTATTTGTGGAAAGTAGTATGCAGAAAGCAGTTAATGAAGTGGAAAAATGGGTAAATAAGTGGAGTTTTAGACTGTCAGTAGAAAAAACTAAAGTGATATGTTTCTCAAAAAAGAAGAAATCACCAAATATTAAACTAAAGATTTATGGAAAAATGTTAGAGCAGGTAACAGAAATTAGGTTCCTTGGATTATGGATGGACTCAAAACTAACTTTTGCATCACATATTAATAAAGTAATAGATAAATGTAAAAAGGGAATAAATATTTTAAGATGTTTGGCAGGGGTAGATTGGGGTGCAACCCGACATGTGGCAAGACGTATGGAATAAAGAGTCAACAGGGAGACACTTATTTAGCATTCAACAGAAAGTGTGGATTGAAAGAAAGGTATATGGAAACAGAAGAGAAGATACTGTTATAACCAGGATCCGTATAGGACACTCTAACCTTAATTATTCATTGTATATAATAGGAAAAAGTGAGTCAGATAGCTGCAGTTACTGTGGAATAACAGAAACAGTTGAACATGTGCTTTTACATTGTGAGGCATATAATAGACAAAGAAAGCAACTTGTTGAAAAACTAAGAGATATGGAAATCAATGACATTTCAGTTATGAATATATTTCAGAATGCACAGAAACATCTAAGGGTTTATGATTTTCTTCTAAAATATCTGAGAGATACAGATTTGATTAGAAGAATTTAGTTTTTTTTTTTTAATTAGTAGTATATAATATATTCGTTCATCGAGGCCTCACACTCCATCCCAGTAGGTGGCGGAAATGCACCTTAAGCTGGTTTGCCAACCGCCATTAAACACAAAAGAAGAAGAAGAAGGCCTGTGTCGATGTGTGGCGATGCCACCGGAGCATCCGGAGCCCAGTGCGTTTCCCCGGCGGTGCGCAACAATGCGGCGCTGGAGATAAAACTTCACCAGCGATGTCAGAGCCCTGAGCTTTCGTTTCGCGCAACTTTATCCCGAGAAGATGTCAGATCATGTCACCAAAACCGTCCAGAAATGGCACGCGAGTTTTAAAAAAGGCACGGACTTTGATTCGTGGGGGCAGCTGGTGGAAGCCATCGATGAATATCAAATGTAAGTTACGCATTTTTGATCAAAATAAAAAAAAATATATATATATTTGGCGATCTCTGGATCAGAGTTGGTTACAAGTGAGAGGGTGTTTTTTTCTACAAACAATACAAATAGAAGTTACATGACAAGTGATGCATTGCAATTACACAAAGTAGCAATTTATTTCCCGCCACAGAGTCATTAGTACTTTATTTCGCGTGTTCTCGCATTGTTCGATTTGATGCATGAGATGCTGTGAGTAAATAAATAAGTGTTGAGTGTTTGGCAGTCTGTTTGTGTTATGTTGCGCGCCACACCCTCCAGCAGTGGGTGGAGTTTCACTCTCAGTCTGAACCAATGACAACAGATGCACTCTTCCCGAGCTTCACACTCTACTTGTGCATTTTATTCATGGATTTAATGTGCATTTCTTTCTGGAGCACGGTGTCAATAACTGCATTACTGTCCGTAAAGAAAAGCACTTTTATTATTTATTATCTTAGTGCATTTCATCTCTTAGCTGGACTGCAGATGTGTCTATAAACACAGTTATCATTAGACATCAGTCATTTGTAACCAGTTCTTGTGATGTTTTCTTCAGACTCGCAAGGCAAGTTCAGAAAGAAGTGCAGTCGTCAAACTCGCATGATTTCACAGAGGAACAGAAGGTAAGTATGTTGATGATGACTGACAGCTGTCAATCACTTTTTGACGCTTAATCACATGACAGGAAATGCAATTCCAAATTTGGAACTGATCAGATATTTAAAATTATATTTATTAAGATATTTGTTCGTTTTGCTGTGGTCTACTGCTGTCCGGTTCTGCTATCTCGCACAAAATAAATTTTGTTTTATTAATTTATTTTCCAGAAAACCCTGGGAAAGTTTGCGACATGCCTTGAAATGCGAAGTGCAGCCTTACAGGTTAGTGCTGTTATGATCATCAGACAAGATGAGAGTTCATTATTACTGACAGTTTCTTCAGAAAGTGTAAAAAATCCAGTTAAAGATATCGCTGAAACTGTCCCTCCAGCAATGTATTTATCGTCTCACATTGTCAATGTAACGATTGGGAATAATACACAGATTATCCGTGCTTAAGTTTAAACTGTGATTCTGGTGTCTCTCCTTGTCAGTGCACACAATCTCAAGAGGAGTTCAAGTTAGAAGACCTGAAAAAACTGGAGCCCAGTATGTACATTAATATGTGGATATGAATTATTTTAACCCTATTTGATAGATGAATTTAAATGTATCCTCTAAATTATCTACTCCATGCATTCTGTCGTCTTGATTTTTTTTTAGTAAAAGTAAAATGTCTTTTAGTCTAATTGTAATTGTCTTCTTGTGGTCACATCTTTACCTACTTTTCAACATAAGAATAACTTTTATATTTCAAGACGAACACTTACTGGACTGAGTTTATATATCACTGCTATTCTTCTGTTTCTCCACAGTTATTAAGAGCATTCTGACTTACAACAAAGATTTCCCTTTTGATGTCCAACCAGTGCCTTTGAGGTAGTTCTTTAATGTTTATTTATAGAACGGATAGTTCCGGTCCTGGATGCTGATTGGTCAATCCAGCGTTCCAATTATAACACTGCTATAAAGAGTGTTGTTAGGCATGATTATATGCACAATATTCCATCTCATGTTTTTGACGATACTTACTATACTAATAATATAGCATAGTAGAATCCGATTTGACTATAAAGAGTGTTGTTAGGCATGATTATATGCACAATATTCCATCTCATGTTTTTGAAGATACTTACTATACTAATAATATAGCATAGTAGAATCCGATTTGAGCAAATGTCTTGTTTTTCTGCTGCAGTGACTGATCATTGATTCTGGGTGTTTTTAGGAAGATTCTTGCACCAGGTGAGGAGGAGAACCTCGAGGAGGAGCTGGACGCTGGGACTGGAGCAGGTTCAACACCATCCTTCCCTTCAAGGGTTCCAGGTGATTCCCTTCATAGTGCATGACGTTCAGTGTTTACGCACTTCTTTATGCTCATGCCTTAAATTTGATTTTTCAACCTTAAAAAAAAAAATCAGGCAGATATAACACACACATTTTCTTCAGAAATTGGTCTAGCTTTGTTCTGTGTCATTGATATAATGTTTTTGTTAATATTTTGAATTAGATTTTCTCTTTTCATTTTAATTTTATTTATGCTTTACATTTTGTATTCGGGTTCCAGGTGATTCCCTTCATAGTGCATGACGTTCAGTATTTACGCACTTCTTTATGCTCATGCCTTAAATTTGATTTTTCAACCTTAAAAAAAAAAAATCAGGCAGATATAACACTCACATTTTCTTCAGAAATTGGTCTAGCTTTGTTCTGTGTCATTGATATAATGTTTTTGTTAATATTTTGAATTAGATTTTCTCTTTTCATTTTAATTTTAGTTATGATTTAAATTTTGTATTCTTCTTAAATATGTCCATGTAGTTTTATGTTTTAGGTAATTTCATTACTTCAACTTCAAACGAAATAAAAATGGGAAATATTGCCTTGGCTGCATAGCTGCATTGAAATGTTATTTCTTTTAAAATATTTATTTGACAATTTTATTTCAGTTAGTATTTAAGTAATGCACTGCAAAAATTATTTTCTTACTCTTGTTTTCATTACAAATACCTACACATTCTTAAATCAACAAACATTTATATGAGAAGCAAAATGAATCATTAAGATATTAAGTTTTGGTTTCTGAAAATTGTATCAAAACAGTTTTTTTTTTTAATGGGAATATTTTTTTGTGATTAAAATATCTGCCAATGTGGCAAGAAAAATTGTCGTTTTCCCTTTAAATTAGATGGTGTTTCTTACCTCATTGGCAGATCTTTTTCTTGTTTAATCAAAAACTAAGGTGACCATACGTGCCATTTTCCCCGGACGCGTCCTGACCAGGATTTCTATATTGCTTTGATTCAAAGTACCTCGACAGCGTTTCGAAAACACAAGGAACCGATGTCATACACCGATCGGTCTGCACACGCAAACAAAGCCAAACCCTAGATATTTTAGGCAATATAGAAATCCTGGCCAGGACGCGTCCTGGGAAAATGGCACGTATGGTCACCCTACAAAAACTAACAAAATTTTGATAGATTTTTCAGAAAACAAGGTTTAATATCTTAAGTCATTTTGTTTCAAGTAAATATATCTTGACTCAAGAATGTTTAGATATTTAGACGACAAAAATACTGAGCTAGAAAATAATTTTTTGCACTGATTTTTTAATGGTTTTAGTTTAACAATAATAGCCCAAGCTCTGTAATAATATATTTAATATAAGTAAACAGTAGATGAACTTGTAAAATTTTTTTAAAAAGTGCCTGTTGTTGATCCATTTTCTCTATCAACAAGCAAACTCATTTTCATTTGTGCCAGTTTTTAGTTTGACGTCTTTTGACAGGTACGCTGTTGCCACGGTTACCCTCGGAGCCAGGATTGACTTTGCTCACGCTGACGATAGAGAAGATCGGTCTGAAAGACGCAGGACAGTGCATTGACCCATACATTACAGTCAGTGTTAAAGGTAGAGCTCAGCAGCGCTTGTTAACCACATATCAGATGTCTTAACATTTTTCTTATATATTTATCTTTCCTTTTCACTATCCAGATCTGAATGGTATAGACTTGAACCCGGTTCAGGACACGCCAGTGGCCACGCGCAAGGAGGACACGTATATTAATTTTAGCGTGGATGTAGAAATCCAGAAACATCTAGAAAAACTACCAAAAGGTCTCACTTGGCTCTTATAGGAATAGTTCAATCAAAAATGACAATTTTCTCCATCAAAGATTAGGATGAGTTTGTTTCTTCCTCAGATTTGTAGAAATGTAGCATTGCATCAGTGTCTCAGCAATGGATGCTCTGCAGTGAATGGGTGCCGTCAGAATGAGAGTCCAAACAGCTGATAAAAACATCACAATAATCCACAAGTAATCCACACCACTCCAGTCCATCAGTTAGTGTCTTGTGAAGACAAAAGCTGAAACAAATCCTGTTTGGAGACGTTTTAACTTCAAACTGTTGCTTCCAGCTAAAATATGAGTGCTCTATTTCCAATATTTCTTCCTCCAGTGAAAAAGTCCATCTCCTGTTGTCTTCTCACATCAAAATCCAGCCACATATTTGTATAGAGCTGTTTTGGCTTGTAAATGGCGCTTGATCTGTGCAGATCTCTCTCCTGATTCAGACAAGTCAACTTTTTCACTGGACTCATATTTTGACCAAAAGCAAGAGTTTGAAATGGTTTAAAAAGTTAAAAATGTCTTGATGGATTTCTTTCAGCTTTTGTCTTCTTGAGACATTTATTGATGGACTGGAGTGCTGTGGATTATTGTGATGTTTTTATCAGCTGTTTGGACTCTCATTCTGACGGCACCCATTCACTGCAGAGCATCCATTGCTGAGACACTGATGTAATGCTACATTTCTCCAAATCTGATGAAGAAACAAACTCATCCTAATCTTGCATTAAGACTCAAGAGACGGAGTATAAAATATATCAGTATATTGTTGTGCTTGATCATTATTGCGTTTGCCTCTTTTGTAGGTGCAGCAATTTTCTTCGAATTCAAACACTACAAACCCAAGAAAAGACTCACAAGCACTAAGTGTTTTGCTTTCATGGAAATGGATGAAATCAAACCAGGTCCCATTGTTATAGAACTGTAAGTATCGGGCGAGTTTTTCAAAGTTGGTTGCATCCTACTGTTACATCATTAACTCTTTCCCCGCCAGCATTTTTGAAAAAAGTTGCCAGCCACCGCCAGCGATTTTGATGATTTTCACTAAAATTTGATGGCCTCCAGAATATTTTGCTGTATGAATATTTGAATATGCAATACACCAAAATAAAGATCAGAGCCTCTACCTTTAGCATTCTTTTTTTTTTTTTTTTATCAACACTTGAATATAGGTAGGTTTCATAAAAATGCATAATTTTGAGCAAAAAGGTGAGAAAAGCATTATTTTTCATATGCATGTGTTTACATAAGAGATTGCTCGTTTCTCCGTCCTGTACACATGTGTTTTTGTTCGGGAGGTTTTGTACTCGTTCAGAAGATGTGTAATAGTGCCCCCTAGTGTATAACAGTGAAAACAAGAATGTTTTTTAGAAGAAAAAAAAAACAAATCGCGTATAAGTTGCATTTTATTATTTCATTCAGAAATAGGCCTAATGCCAACGCGAAATATTTACAAACATTATAATAAACACTGTAAACATAGCTAGGCTATTTTAGTTCCCCTCACTCCACAAACAATTTTAATCACAGGAATTTTCCAGATAATTTTTTAAAATAAGGAAATACTAATGGAGATGCTTTTCCCATATTGGGCTGTTTAATTTAGTTATGTCAGTGTTGGAGTCTCGGAATCAACTAAATGGTTAAAAAAGTACTGCATTTCTGTGAAGACTTTATTCATCGTGTTGTTTAATGGCGTGTGTATCATTACACAGCTTTTTCGAATGTCATAATGAGAACATGCAAGCAAATCTTGGCATGATTAATCGTTAAATGCAAATTACCTGGATTTATGGAAAGTGCATCATTAGTCCAGAGTGAAATTCCATGTGGTGTAGTGATGGGAAGTTCGGTTCTTTTCCGCGAACCGGTTCTTTCGAACAGTTCGATTCAATAAACCGGTTGAAAAAACCGGTTCACCGGTTCTTTTACGCTCGACGTAATGACGTCATTGGCGATGACGTAATGGCGTCAAGTCTATCGCCGGCTTAACACATTCAAATATAAAGTCAGTAATCATAACATCAGTCAATTAAAACATCATTATAATCTGATACGTTTCTTACAATTTGGATTTTTGTATCTAAAGCGTGCAGTTTGCTATATAAAGATGTCCTAAAAGTATGGTAGCTGGTGTTTTAATGATTTTAGTGGACGTATGAAGTCAGACCTCCTCACACAGGTGTAGAGAATCAAATCAAATTAACTATCAGCATGATCCACTAACCATAAATATAAAATCACAATACTTCCCACTACTACACGTCTATTATTTTAACATTTTAAACCATGCAAACTTCATTTTAAATTGTGCATCTTTATTAAGATAGATGTTTGATAGGATCACCTATTTTGTAAACGCTAATGTTAGGAAAACTTGCTAAACTAAAATTTGCTGACTTTGCTCACAGGGCATCATAACTTACAAAAAAAAAGGCTGATTAGTTTTGTACCTTTTGTTGTATTGCTTAGAAATTGCTTTGTTATGCTATATTATTACCAAATACTGGATTTAATCTCTTTATTACCTTTTTTCTTTCAATTAGCACAAGTTTTGTGTTTTTTATGTTAAGCCTCATTGATCTGAGCTTATGCACCTCATTTTTTTGTGTAAACACTGCCAAAATTATACACAAATGCTTTTTCACTCAAAAACTGTGCATGAGCTCAGATCTGTGAGGCCTATGATCAATCAGTTCCAAAAAGCAATACAAAACCTGTGCTAATCAAAAGAAAAAAAAAAAAAGACTAATTCCAAAATTTGGTGATAATAGAGCATAATTTTTTAAAGGCCGGTCATTTTTGATGAGGAAAACCAAATTAGGAAAGGATTTTGGGCACAGCAAAGCGTTATCTAAATGCTCTTTGAGACAAATGTTGGCATGATTGATTACAATTTGGTAATAGAGGATAATTTTTAAAAGGTCATTTTTGATGAGGAAAACCAAATTAGGAAAGGATTTTGGGCACAGCAAAGCGTTATCTAAATGCTCTTTGAGACAAATGTTGGCATGATTGATTACTTAATGAAATATGTCCTGGATTAATTAGTCCAAAGCAAAATCGTTGACTCCTCAGAGAGTTCTTGTTGAAAGATGTTTAGTCGCACGACGCTGGATTCGCCGGTAGACACATTCATCAAAACTACAGGAAAAAAGCAGCTTTATTCAACTCATTCATTCCTGTGAAATCAATGTCACATTTTTTAAAATGGTTTCTTTTCCAGGATTAACACATGATGCAAACACTCTTACTGCGCACAAGATACATCCGCTCAACACACTTGCTAAAATAATTTACTCTAATATCAAACAAAACAATATATGCCAAAAAAAAAAGGTCGATGGATTGAGTATTTTTCCATTTTGATTCCAAAAGCATTGCATCAGAAACCCAGAGAACATCATTCATGGGCCTCGTTCATGAAACACAAGCAGATTTTCTGTGAGTAAAACCATTCTGGGAAGGAATAGTTTTTTTAATATATATAAATTATTGCAATTCAATGAATCATTTGCGATGAATGTGCGACACTTGCTCGTGAATCGAATGAGACTATTTCGTTTTCATGAATGTTTTTACGTAACGGTCACAATCAAGTCACAGAGTTTGTCAAAAATTCATTCTGCTCGTGTTTCATCATCATGCAACATCCAATAATACATTTAAATCACCTGTTGACTAGGAAAGCTCAGATGCGCAAACACACAACGTTCATCTGTTTCTATTGTGTCTGATTTGTGAGAATATTTTATTGTATACGCAGCTGAATGAAATGTACAAATACTTTGTCAATATGACATCATATGTGCCTTTTTCCGCTAGGAAAATAAATCATAAGAGCAGACGCACGACGAATCAAACGTTAAAACTAACACAGGCGAGCTGGCAAATAATCAAGTGGGCTGGCGAATCATCAGACTAAAAGTGGTAATATGGGCGTTCAAAAATGGTGAAAAGGCATAAAAATATGTAAAGTCTCTTCAGAGTCCTCTCACATTAAAGGCATGAGGAAATAACTTCACGACGTGCCTAAATATCAGTTTGACATCCCAGAATGCATCAGCACTGGGTCGAGTGGTAGAGATCTTAATTTAACCACATGACAACCACCGGGAAAAACAATTGTAATGCATATTAAATCAAACTATTTCCATAGGAAAGGTTTGCTAAGGTATAAAATCAAAATCCCTCATTATTTCGGTCACAAATGTGTTATTCAAACAAAATAACGTGTTTTCTTCCACCCAAACCAGATTTTGATGGTTAAATATTGAGAAGAATCGGCACGTTCTCATGTCAAGGCTCGCTGTGCTGATGGGATGCATTCGTTGGCGGGTCGTTGGCTGGTGTGGCGCTCCCCTCGCCGTCTCTGGAGCGCTGAGGGATTAGCGGAGGGGGTCCTGGGAAACCGCGC
>NW_015666532.1:0-9947 GCF_001515625.1 Sinocyclocheilus rhinocerous
CAGCTAAAAGCTACATATATTTCTCAGCAATGAGGTGATAACTTGAGATAACTTCTCAGCAATGAGGTGATAAGCTTGTTTGCAATGCTTCACAATTGCTCGATCGCTCGTGGGTGCATGCGTTCGTTCGTTCTCTCTCTCTCTCTCTCTCTCTCTCTCTCTCTCCTTAATTAATTTGAATTCTTTTAAATAAATATCAACTTTATTTCACTAAAGAATTCTACCTCTAACGAGCTGTAGATAAAATAGTCTATCTATGAGTTTGTGGATATGCTTGGCCCTGGCAGCTTTTAGAGCCTGTCTATAGCTGGACATACTGTTTTTCCACGCAATTCTAAAAACTTCCAAGTTAGTTTTTCTCCATTTGCGCTCAAGACTACGAGTTTTTTTCTTGAGAGAATGGGTATTACTGTTGTACCATGGTGCAGTACGTTTTTCTCTAACCTTTTTCAATTTGATGGGGGCAACAGCTTCTAATGTATTAGAGAAGATAGTGCCCATGTTGCTAGTCATTTCGTCTAGTTCATGTGTACTTATGGGTACACAGAGCAGTTGAGATAAATCAGGGAGGTTATTTGTGAATCTGTCTTTGGTGGCTGGAACAATAGTTCTGCCCTGACGATAACGCGGAGCCATATAGTTAATATCAGTAATACGCAGCATGCACGATATAAGGAAATGGTCAGTAACATCATCACTTTGAGGTACGATATCTATATCAGTAAGATCAATTCCATGCGATATAATTAAATCTAGCGTATGATTAAAACGATGAGTGATATAATCAGGGGAAGTTGGTGAGGGGAAAGTCTTTAGGTCCCTTTATTATTCCGGTGCAAGTAAGCACTGAGCTGTAACATCTGCTGATGTGAAAACATTTTCTTATTGAAGACTGAAGCACCTCCATTTCATTTACGGGACCACATAGTGTTCATGTGAATGGACAGATTTAGCTCATGCACAGTTCTCTTAACCAACAGAATGACTTGAATGAAACTGACTGATTCTCATTAGTTTGATGTAGCAGAACAATTCTCCACTGAGTTATTTGAACACTGATTTATGGGCCCTCTCATGAACAAATCAAATTATGGTGCATTACATAAAAACTCAGCCCTACTTGAACTAGCACCTCTCTGAGTGTTACAGAAACGAGAGGAACTTATAGTTGATGTGTTTGTATATATTATATTGTATTATTATATTATATTAGACCATCTATCTGTCTGTCTGTCTGTCTATCTATCTGATTGCCAAATCTATTTGAGCCCTATGTTGTCCACATGAACTACTGTGAATATTTTATTGTAATTTTACCACAATTATCATTTGTACATTTTCTATCTAGGTTTCCAGCTGAGCATAGTTCTCACATTGCCACATCAGATGACAACAGTGAAAGCATAGGAAACATAGAAATGTCTGCTGTAGTTGGCAGTTGATGGTGCAGTTGAACTGTTCTGGACAGTGTTTGTTGTAACTGCGGTTTGTAACTTGACCTAGCTGATATTTGGCGTCTTTGTTATTTTAGCAGAGACATTTGGATTGCCAAACAAAGCGGCTTTGAAGTGTCAGACAGTCTTTCTGCACCGACACAAACTGAAGTAAGGCCTGTGTTGACATGACCCCAAAGAGAGTGATTATTTATTAAGACTGTCTGTGCTTGGTGGAGAAAGGAAAAGAAGTCTTATCAGCCTTATATGGTCCAGCTCTTCTAAAAACATCAGGAAGTGCTGCAGCTGGATAAGAAAAGGCATGACTCATTGTTTCTCGTTTTGAACCTGCCAAAGAAAATCTACCCTTATTTTTTATATTATTCGGATGCGGATTGAGTATTTAATGCTTCCTTAGCCTATTGTCCATTTCTTTTATGTGGCTAATGAGCAAGTCCACACTGAATCTGTGTGGTTTTCATATCCCCTGACCCTTCATTTATTAAATATTTGGCTTATTTAGTAGTGCTGTCAGTTAACAATAAGAGTATAGTTCCAATTTAACACTTTTTGTCATGTTTAAATTGGCTTTGCAGTGTCGTCTCATTTGTATATTTAAAAAAAAAATAATTTTAACTGCTTTCTCTCCCTCTCATTATTCCTTAACCTGTTGTGAATAGGCTGAATTGGATTCGACTGTGTTGTCACCAAATGCATCTGCTCCACATGAACGATTGAAAATAAGTGAGTGAATCAGTATCAAAATATAGTCTGTGGGTGTTTTCTTGAGGAGGCCTTACAACTGACATCATTCTAAAAAAATCTCCTTGCTGAGCATCTATAAAATGTGTGCATCATTCAGGCAAAGTCACTTTTTCGGCAAAAATCGGCCAAGAAAATTGCAATCGGTGCATCTCTAATTGCCAGTGAGAGAATAAATGTTGGACTCTGGAGCAAATCTTTCCAACCATGCCTCATATTATGCACCTCTGTGCCACGATGCTAAATGGTCTGTCAGACCACATACATGGACCAGGAAACTCTTGAATAGTTAAGTAAAGATCAGTACACCATTTGAATGGTCTGGATTATGAAAGTTAGATGATCAAAAACCTAAAGGCCACTTTTCGTTGGATGTACATACGTTCTGACAGTACCACGGCTTTTGCTTCTTTTTGCTTCTCCTTTTTGTCTCTTCTCTTTCCTTCATCTGTTTATGCTCTCTTTCTCAGTCTATGTCTCTCACTTCTGTCTGCTATTCCCTTTTCAAGAGCAAACACACCACTGTGACTGCTGCTGAGATGACATGCCTGTCACCTGAGGTATAGAGCCATCAGATGAGAATCAAACCTGACTGTGACCAGGATCAGAACTCAAACTTTCATATACCGTTCAAAACTTTGGGGTCAAGAAGGTTTTTTTTTTTTTTTAAGAAATTAATGCTTTTATTCAGCAAGGTGCTTTAAATTGATCAAAATACATTTATATTGTTACAAAGGATTTCAAATAAATGCTGTCCTTTTGAACTTTCTATTTCTTCCACAAAAATATTAGCTGCACAATTATTTTCAACACTGATAATAATAGGAAATGTCTCTTGAGCAGCAAATCAGCACTTTCAGATGATTTCTGAAGGGTCATGTGCCACTGAAGACTGGAGTAATGTCTGATGAAAATTCAGCTTTGCCATCACAGGAATAAATTACATTTTAAAATAAATTAAAATAATACAACAGTTATTTTAAATTGTAATAATATTTTATAATATTGGTGTTTTTACTGTATTTTTGATCAAATATATGCAAACTTTTAAGCATAAGAGACTTCTTTCAAAAGCATTAAAAAATCTACAGACCCCAAATTTTTGAACAGTAGGTTATGTGCTGTGCCTTTCTTTCAGTTTTTTAAAAAGGATAAATTTGGCTCAAATCTAAATGTTTGTAGCCCTAAGACATGATTTACCTTTGAGGTTATGATTCTCACATTCCCTCTCAGTCTCTGACAGGTGTTTCATCTCATCATCATTTATTCATTAGATTTGGGGATTCTGGAGCTTTTTTGAGAATAGAACTGATCCAACAGTGTTTCAGCAATTCCGTTAGACGTCATAAACTTTTATAAAACATGAGAAGTTCTCAAAGATCACTTCATGTGAAAACTCCTGTTCTTTAGGACTATTCTTATCTGTAGATCAGAAAATGGTGCTTCATTGAGCTTAGTTTAGTGTCCAAAGTGTCTTTATAAAAAAGTGCTTTAATTTCACACGTGATTTGGCCAACTTGCATTTAGGGGTATTCCTCTGGGATAAGAAGTACTACCAATAAGTCGGTGCCGATATCCTTGTGGTTAGCACACCGACATATAGCACAACTGTGCTAGCGGCGCTCCCCTCTCTCCACCCAAAGCTTTCCTGTCTGGTTTCTACTGTCCTATCCCAATAAAGATATAAAAGCCCATAAATACAAATAAAAAATAAAAAAGAAGTACTTTCTACTTGTTTGTGTAAGTTAACATTAAGATGGAGGGGCTGATTCAGACAGCTGTGGGGTTTGATGAGCTCTACTTGAGTGTTTTAGGTAGTCTTAGGATTCTTCTTGACCAGTTTTTTTCTGGAGCTCTCACCTGATATCTGACATCTCAGTTATGCTTTGCTTAGACTTAATGGTTGAATACTGTACCTGCATTTACTATCTGTTCTATAAATTCTTTTAGTCATACTTGAGGAAACCATGCAATCAGGAATTTTACATGAGAGCGGATGATTTCCCCATACAGATTTCGCAACAGTTTCAAGTTGGTCTTGTGGGTTTACCACGTTTGCCAATAGAAAGTTGCTTGGTTTGAAAGTAACTTCTCTGTGAGCTGTGCTTTATGCATTACTACACTATCAACAAAGGAATTTTTCCACCAAAATTTAGCAAATGTTTACATATGTTCCTGCACAGATCCACTTAATGTAAAATGCCAACTTCTGGCTAATCCAAGTACTGAGTTTGGGGGCAGAACTTCCTGTTTGTTTGGAAGACGTGGGTGGAAAAATGACACCTTTAAGCTATAAAATATTTGTAGAGGAAATATTTGTTGAGGCTGATGCCCTTGCTAAAATGTAGACTGAAATTACTTAACAATTGCAAACTTAAGTTTACTGGAAAATAGGTTTTATATCATTTTAGCTGGCGTATGCTATGAGAGGCCATTCAAGACATATTTCAAACTTAACTCTCGCACTAACTCGCTCACATGCAGTGCTATAACATCTCTCACACACTATCAAAGCTTTCACACGCACTATCGAACTCTCTTGCTCACATGACTAAACTCATTTGGTCCGTGTACATTTTGAATTATTCACCTTTTCAAACTAACAAAAAAAATAGATGTCGGTTCGATTTTTCGGGTAGCTTTTTTTTTTTTTTTTTTTTTTCACAGGTAGGAAACCATAAACAACTTCAAAGTTTGTTTTCCACATGTGGGTGATCATGAGACCAAACCTGAACTTGTCATCAGCTGTTCCTCAGTTCTGTTCAACAAAATAATAATCCCCTGCTGCTATAGCAGTACCGATTCTTAAACTGTTCAGAGCAGGTCCTAGATTGTGATTTCTTCTGTGCAACCTAATGCATTGCACAGAAATATTTATTTCAGAAATATTAATTTGCACACAGCCTGTTTTATTTAGCTGTGCGGAGTTAAATCTGTGTGGGGAAGCTGCGCTAACCACTGGACAGCGCAGAGCGGATGTGAAGCACAGATGAAAAATGAAAAAGGTACTGTGAAAGCACTGTGCCATTATGCAGTGAGTTTGGCCTTCCTGCATGAATTAAACATCAATCATGAATTCTCGTTGACATTGTATTATCTCTGGTTTGGTCGGAATACGTAATTGTGATCAATGAGCACTCCATGTCCTTTGTGTAATAAAGAAAGTGCTTTTGTGGAACAGATATTTATGAGGCGCTATACTTATTCTGTTCTCTTTTGCTAACCATATGAAACTGCATGACACACGTGGAAGAACTTTTTCCAGAGCTTGAGGTTTCAGGCAGTGTCACCATTTTTATTCAGTGGGAAATTTTTTGACACTGTTTCTTGTTTTTCTCTAGCTGGGGAAGGTCTGGACCTGATAGTGTTTTTTTAAAAGCCATCATGTTACACTGGGCCTTTTTTCAGCGTTCATCTCATCTTTGAGATGTTCTTTTAAATCGCTCTAGAAGTTACAGGGAGAAGACAATGTGATGTCAGCCACAACATCTTGCTGTAGAGGATAACTAATGTGGAATAAAAATAAATTGGTCCTTTAAGGATCCCTCAGTTCATCTTAAAAGTGAATTTTGAGAATCAAAATCAGTGAACCAAAGTCTGGAAATGAGCAGGATGTAGAAAATGACATGCGCTGTGCTTGCTACGAAGTGGCCCGCTTTCTCATCAGGGCTTGAGTCACCATGAATAATTGTGAAAGTCTCTGGACAGCTGGAGGACTAACACCTTCCCGCGATCGCTGCTTCTCCCCCTCCAGCCTGTGGGAAACCCAGCAGTGCTCTTCCTTCATACCCTCATCGTCTGCTTGGTAAGGGGTGTGGATGTGGTGACCGGCAGAAGGAACCTAACTGGTATGAGCTTGAGTGTGAGTCAGCATTGCTCTGCGTTCCCGGACCGGACACTGATGTGTCTATCCTGGTGGACTGTGTCATCAGTATGCTGTTCTCCTGTGGCTGTCTATCATCTCTGTTGGATGGCCATACTACACTGTCACCAATGTGGCGAGGCACTGCGGTACAAGGAGCCAGGCTCGAGTTACTTCCTTCTGGGCGCCAGTCTCCATTAGAATTCCATCCATTTGTTTATTAAATATGTAAATACACAGTGTCTACAAAATGTATTCGCACTTACAAAATACGTATTCGTATTTGTACTGTATTAAGTAAGGATGCACCGATATAAAAATTCTGGCTAATGCAATAAGTCGATAATTAATTAGGATAAACAATTATATCAGCCTTAACATGACTAATAATTAGAGTTTTATATTATTTTTGTTTAAATTAAAATAAAACAAACTCAAATCAGTTATATTAAAAGTGAATTGCGTCAGAACATTACATTGTACAGCATGAAAAATAAATATTCATTTTGAAATTAGGTAAAGATTTAACAGTATTTAACATTTAACAGTGTTATTAAATTATAATTTTTTAAAAATTAACTTAAGTGAGGTTTAGATGATGGCAAAGGTAATCTAAATGTGAAAATAAAGGAAATGAGCGTGAACAATTCAATAAACAGTATCATCCACATTGGATTTGCACAACCAGAAATTGTCCAAATATACTAAAAAAAGTTTGGGGTCAGTAAGGTTTTTTTTTTTTTTTTTTAATTGAAAGAAATGAATAGTTTTATTCAGCGAGGATACAATAAATTGTTTAAAAGTGAATGTAAAGACATTTATAATGTTACTGAAGATTTCTATTTCAAATAAATGCCGTTCTTTTGACTTTTCTGTTCATCAGAGAATCTTGAAAAAGTGTATCATGGTTTCCACAAACATTTTCAACACTAATAATAATAAGAAACGTTTTAAATTTTTAATGGTTTAAATGTTTTAATAATATGATTAAAATGTTTTAATGTTTTAATAACATGATTTAATAAGACATTATTACGATAGAATACACTTGTTTTAAAATGTAATAATTTTCAACAATAATACTGTTTTACTATATTTTTGAACAAACATATGCAGCCTTGTTGACAATAAGAGACTTTAAACAGTACTGTATTTGTCTTTGTTTTTTGTGTTTAAAATCTGTTTCACATTTTTGTTACATTTTGCTTGAAAAGTGTTCCTGCAGTGTTACTGTCTTAAAATAAATGCTACTTGGTTTGATAATTTGAAATGCTTTGATGATTCAATGACCTTCATACCGTTTCATCTGTGACCTAAGTGTTCAAATACTTTTTGGGGACACTGTGTACAAGTACTGCAGAGCTCCAAATGAGAATGCAGCAATGAGCTGGTCATGTGTTAAAACTGACATAAAACAGCCTCAAAACCATTCATGCACCTAATGCAGTTTATTGATAGATGGCATCTGATGGAGCTTTGTAAGAGCTAATATAGAGATTTACTTCCTTTACAGTCCACTCACGTAGTAAATGTGGAGATATATCAGCACTAGTTTTGACTTCATAAGCTCTGAAGGCTTTTTACATTTATAATGTGCTCACTGGGGCTCAGAGGTGAAGAATGTTTGATCCTCAGACTTGAATTATTCTGCTCTGGACTCTACTAGGAAAACTATACCTACTGTATCTAGCTCACGCCTGCATGGTAGCAGTGTCTTCTGGGTATTTGTTTCTAAACCAGAATTGATTACGTTTTTGAAGTCTCTTATGCTCACCAAGGGTGCATTTTTTTGCTCAAAAATACAGGAAAAGAGTAATATTGTGAAATATGATTTAAATTTCAAACAATGTTGTCTGTTTCAATATATTTTAAAATGTAATTTATTTCTGTGAAGCAAAGTTGAATTTTCAGCATCATTACTCCAGTCACACGATCCTTCAGAAATCATTCTAAATGCTGTTTTGCTGCTCAAATAACATTTCTTATTATTATGAAAAAAAAACAAAAAAAACAGATGTGCTGCTTAATATTTTTGTAGAAACCTTGATACTTTTTTCAGGATTCTTTGATTAATGGAAAGTCCAAAAAACAGCATTTATTTGAAATACAAGTCTTTTGTAACAATGGACAAGTCTTTACTATCACTTTAGATAAGTTTAATGTGTACAGTGGGTACGGAAAGTTAACTTAAATGATTTTAGCAAATGGCTGCAATATAACAAAGAGTGAAAAATTTAAGGGGGTCTGAATACTTTCCGTACCCACTGTATATGCTGAATAAAAATATTAGTTTCTTTAAAAAACTCACCCCAAACTTTAGAACTGTAGTGTGTGTGCAGTGAAATTTTAGGCCAATAGGATTTTACCCAGAAAAACAACACATGAATAGAAACCAAGCAGCCAACAATATGTCCTGTCCTGGCATTTCTCATCAAGTCATGACTAGTTAGAGTTGCAGAAGAGTTGCACTTTTTTACTGTTCTGCCACTGACTTTTTGGTAGGTACCTCTCTCCCATATGTCTCCTGTCTGTTTGAAGCTTTGCTTCTTTTCCTCTCTCTCTGCTGAACTGTCCCATTCCAGGGAACACAAACTAATAAAATGTGTGCCTTGAATTCACTAGAAGTCGCTTTGGATAAAAGTGTCGGTCAAATGCATAATGTAAGTGTCTGCACTGGGTCAGCTGTCAGCCCTGTCAAGAGCTTCTGCTCACTATATCTAAATCCTGTTTGAGGCCCCCCCAGGGAGGTTGAGTGAAGGAAAAGTGTAAGTGGAAACAAGGAGGAATGGAATATAATAAAAAGATGACCAAGCGATATGATACATCTGCTGTGTAGAGTGAGGTCGGGGTCACCCGGGTCCCTTACTTGGAAATGAAATAATCATGGAGTTTGTCTGTTTGCACAAAATGCACAACATGCACTATATCTCCTCTCCTTTGACTTCTCTTTGTCTTTCGTGACCTGCAATCAGTTAGATAAAATAGTAATGCACAGTGGAGGCAGTCGTTACTGTTAGTTACTGTTATGCTAAGTTCACACTACAGCATTTTAAGCCCGATTTGCAAGCTAATGAGCTCGCCGACAGGTCGGGCTGTGATCGGGGGAAAATCAGCGGGTGATCGGTGCTCAGCAATCTTTGTGTGAACTACACAACAATGCATCAAAGAGGCTCGCTGACGCATCACCGATGGCAAACAAATATCTAGCATGCTAAATATCTGGACCGGTCGGCCGACTCGACATCACGTGGTGTCAGGTGTCGTGACGAGCTACAGCCAATGAGAGAGCAAGGCATGGGTTGAGGTCAGTGGAAGAAAAACAACAGCAGCAACATGGCTTAAAGAAAAGTTTGGACACAATAAATAACAGCAAACAGCTTGCAGCGCTAATTTCTTCCCGACATCCATTTTCAAAAAAACAACTCCTGTTTGTAACTTCCAAATGACTGTACTTATAGCCTGATGGAATCATTTATGGTCCGTGTAACGCTGAGAAACAAAACACTGTGTTGCTCAGAGACGCAAAGGTTCTGCTGTTTGTTCTATTTTCTTTCTGATGGAGCAAAATGGAATTTTGTGTCTGAAAGTTCAGTAAGTGTAGTTTATTGTACATTTGTGATGGTGCAGATATTTGGAAAAAAACAGGACTCTTGTTTGTGTGATAGACTAAGTCCCATCATAGGCATGTATTATGAAAACAGAAACTCATTAAATGGCTGTTTTTATTTTTTTTAAATCATTTTGATAACATTTCTGCCACATGTGTGATGGCAGTGAGACGGGAGAGAGCACTCAAAACTCTTAATTTAGGGGAATATTAATATAATAGAATCATCATCTGTAATGAAATGAGGCGTGAACATTTCACAAATGTATCATTATCTTTCTAT
>NW_015666532.1:9986-15226 GCF_001515625.1 Sinocyclocheilus rhinocerous
TTTGGAGACAATAAATAGAGCAAAATTTTTCATCAAGCAAACAGCTTGCAGCGCTAATTTCTTCCCGACATCCATTTTCAAATAAACAACTCCTGTTTCACGTGTTGTTTCGTGTCATTCCCGTTCCAATTCTTGCGTGTGTTTTCGTGACAAAATGTGGTTTGTAGAGTCGTTGGGTGACAGTTGTTGTCAGCTTGTGTAGTGTGTAACCCCCGGTTGCAGATCATTTACATAGTCACGTAGTGTGAACACCACAACAACTTAAAAACAGACAAATGGCTGCCCACTGCTCCTGGTGTGTTTACTGTGTGTGTGTGTGTGTGTGTGTGTGTATGTGTGTGTGTTTGATCACTACTCACTGCTGTGTGTGTGCACTTGGATGGGATACAGAGCACAAATTCCGGTGTATGGGACACCATACTTGGCTACACATCACTTTTTTTTTTTTTAATCAGTGCAGAGGGTTTTTTTTTCCCCAGAGGCTGCTTTGCTGTAGCAGAGGGCCTTTGCTGATTAGCTTTTCTGTCTGTAAAGCATTCATGCTGCTCTGTCTTCATACGAGTGTGAGTAGTTAGGACCATCGCTTCATTGTTCCGTCTGACTGATGTGGTTTCAAAACAGTAGACACTAATTAAGATTTAATTGCTGACTGCTGGCTTCCAAAAATTTGGAATACAATCTAGAATATCTCTGCCCCTCTTTTGGGGTGTAATTTATGCTCCCAAAGAGTGTTTAAGAGCCTTGGAAAACATTTTGATAAACTGCATTGAAGAATTAGGTCAGTGGTTGTTTCTTTTAGGCTATGAAATGAAATGAAAAAAAAAACAAGTGTGACAATTTGTGCTAACGATTATGAAATGTGGGCTTTTAAACTGCCAAGTAGGATGTGGACTGTTGTTCTGTTTGTCTGTCTGCACTAGGGATGTAACGGTATGAAAATTTCATATCACGATTATCAATACTATCACGGTTTTAAATTTAGATGAAAATGTTCAAAAAGAACTGATACACACACTGAAAACATTTCAATAAGTTTTATATTTGAAAATCAACAAACAACAAATACAATTAGCAGCTATATGCACTTTTTTTTAGCATAAACATTAAATTAACATTAACATGAAGCCCTAATAATAATAAATCACTTATCACTTATATATATATATACGAAATATTTAATCTCGAATCAATATTTTTTGTCCAATTATTTGCCCAGTTAGTTTTGGTATTGAGGTAAAAGTTACCTTGCATTCGCTATATAACAGTGGGTGGTGGTCACGAAGATGACTGAGCAAATTTGATGCGTTTCCCCCTTTTGCAGCGACTTTCTTCTTGCAAGATCAGCAGACAGGGTGACCGTCCTCGATTAAATTGCCTTCAGTACTCTTGTAAAAGCCAAAATACGACCAGACCACCGATTTGGTTCTCTTAGATGGCTGAAAAATCTCCCGAGCGCTGTCACTGCCTTCCGCCATTTCGTCTTGTGCAAAAAAAAACAAAAAAAAACCAACATTGCATGCTGCTTCTGCGTCAGACTGATGCCGGCTGGACAGGATTTACCGCGAGTTTTCAAAATCGCGATAATCAAATACGGTTTTGATGATAATTAAATTTTAAACGATAATACTAACCGTCAGGGCATTTTATCGTGATTTATCGTGAAACCGGTAATCGTTCCATCCCTAGTCTGCACTACTGTTCAAATGTTTGGTGTCAGTAATTTTTTTGTTTCATTTTTAGAAAGAATTTAAAAGTATTAGCTATAAACCTTCGAACATTCAAAAACCATCAAAACTGTTTTAAACAGGATTTAATCAAGCCAAGATTCAAAGTTGTCTTAACAAATTAAAAAAGTTATACTTAAAGTATAACTTTGAATTTATCTTTGATTTAATCCCACATAATTTAAATTTGAATTGAAATTCTGCATCCTCGTTGCTACCTCAATTAAATTGAGGAATTTATTTGTATTTTAAAATACATTCTCCTTTAAATTCTGAATAACAAACAACAATATTTTTCTGGTCCAGGAGCACGATTTGTCAACCTTAACTATTAACAACCCTTAAAATTAGAGGGAAATGGTAGGTTGATAAGAGTGTCTGATAAGAACTAACCGTAAAATCTAATGCTGATTCAGGAATGTCTTGATGAACTTGGTTAAATCATAGTTAAAGCATGCTTTGTAGCTTGGCCAGATTTTTATTGTTTTTTATCATTTACTTTTGTTGTACATTTATGTGTGGAGTAGTTTCAAAAGAAAACCAAGCAATTATAATAGCAGTCATCGTGGTAATGAAATTGATTCAGGCTGTGTTTCTCTCTTTCTCTTTTTGCACTCCATTTCATTCCCAATCTCTCACTCTGAATAATAATTAAGCACTTAATGCCACATTTCGCAACATTTAATTGAATTGCTATCTTCAGTTTTTAAAACATCCATATTTTCCCTCCTTTCAGTGATATCCTTCTCATTTCCCCCCCTGAGGCTGTGAAGGGTTAAGTGTGCACCCTGGTCACTGTGTGAAGGAGTTAGTGGCCAGCGAGTGTGTAATCCTTCCTTTATTAATGTGTTGTTGTCACGGGGGTCAGGTTCTCTCTTGAAGCAACAGCTTTTGAAAGTCATTACTCAAGCGGAGACAAACAAAGCTCATGGCGGGCCCCCCTTCGACAGCATGTGCACAGTAACAAGACCAGGCCTGACCGCTAACAAGGGAGGGCTCACACAAATTCCCAATTTACCTTCCAAAGGGAAAGCATTCCATTTGCAGTGATTCCTTAATGAGCACTACTGTAACATATATCGATTCTTCATCCTTCAACTCTTAATTGGGCCAGATATAAGCAGACCAGCGCATTGTGATTTATTGCTCTACCTGGCAGAAATAACAAGAGATATTTTCTTGTTGAGTATATAGCATGTTGAGGGTATTATTTCAAGGAAGATGCTCCAAAGCTGCCAATATTGTACAGCCAAGAGTCTCTAAACGAAATTGAAAAGCGCTGGCAGATGTGACAGGACACTGATGTGACTTCTCGGCGTGTGACTGCTACGATGTAATTAAACATGGAACGAATGTACGGCGTGAAAGCAACGGGATTAGAAAGATAATGAGGCTGCTGCATCCTCATTCCTCATGCTCCTGCCAGTAGAGAGAGTCTCAAAATTGTGGGTGGATGTTGTCTTGCTTTCCAAACAGTATGTTTGCATTTTATGCAATGCTTTCTCCATAACAATCACTGTATGCTAATTACAACATTAAGCTGAGATAAAGACTGTTGCCTGACAATTAAAACTTAATCTTCTAGGGACATTCTTCATCTCAATTTTCATACAGAGCTAGCCATCCCAAAGCAGCTAAGCCAGCTAACCAGGGAGGTCCTATGCAGTAAGAAGATTCTCATCAGACATATAAGATGTTTGTATGGGTGTCCGCACCCACTGAATGATGTGAAGGCTGGGTGAGTGAGGGTGTGAAGGCTTCTGCTTTAACCCCCCACCAGCCTGGAAATAGAAACGGCAGGCAAAGGAGAGAGTGCAGGATCATGTGTTGATCAGCCCATTAAATTGTCATTAAAAAGCCGTCGCTTTGCTACGGTCCACACTCTTCCTGTCATATTGAGTTCATACCGACTTGACAACCGGTTACGTCAAAGCTTACTTTGAAAGCAACCTATGTTATTGAGAGGCTCTGTTTGAGGACACTGGAGCTGAAGAGTGTTATCCTCTATGATAAACAAATTCTTCAGTGTGTCTTTACTGAGCCTTGGCCATGGAAAGTCAAAACTGCCTATGGTAAACAGAAACATGCACGACCACAAGTACAAACTCATTATATTTACTTTGAACCTATGATATTTAAGAAGTGCCTGCTATTCGTTTAACCATTGTTCAAACCTATAACATAGGTTATGTTAAACTGTGACTGTAAATTATGTTCAGAATCAGTAGAATCAGCATCTGTCACAGTTCCAATAACTTAAAGAGACATTAAAGAGACCTTTCTACTGACTCCGAACAACACCAGGAGAAAGATGCCCAGGGCTCCTGATAACCTGTGTGAACATGCCATAGTCCTGCTGCAAGGAGGCATGAGGATCAATAAAAGTCATTGTCCGTAATTTTAGACGCCTAAGACAGTGCTACACAGTGGACATGGAGATAGCGTCTGTTTTGGGGATTCTTTGATGAAGTTTCATGACCCCCAGAAGTAAATCCTGGCATCCTGAAGCTGGCTTACTGTTTATGCATTTGATACTCTATATCTCTTTGTCTTGTTGCAAAAGGCAGTGACTCTCATTGTAAGGTTCTCACAGGCGGCACCAGCTTTTAGTGTAACTGGCTGGGCAAGCAGGACCTGTCCATTGTGAACAGTGTCAGTACACAGATTATGGAGGGTGTGGGTTGTCCCTGTAAATTTCACTCTCTAAATGTTTTTCCATATGCCACCAATCTAGTGCCCATCTGTAATGAATGCATGCTAAAAAACATTAACCAGAGACCATTGTTCCGATACTGTGAGGAAATACAGACGTGTAATGCATTTATGAGTCTATATTGTGAATGCAGATTATACTGCTATAAATGCTTTCATGCATGGCTGTAGTCAGAGTTTATATGAGGTAAGGTTGTGGTAGAAATCCTGGAGACTTGTTCTCTGCTGTTGCTCTGCTGAGACACAGAGAAGACAAGGCTTTAATGAGGCCTGCTGTGAGAGGAAGAAAAAATGGAAGAAAAACAATAGGGCCAGAAGGAGTGAGAAATAAAAGCAAGAGGGAAAAAGAAATTGGAATTGGAGAATATAGGAGCGTGTTTTGGCTGTGGAGAGCATTTTCGGCTAAGAAATACTAATAATGAGCTCATTCCCTTATATGTATTGAAATAAATATGTCTCCAGTCTCTCAATGACTCATCTGTTGACATAATTATCATTCGAGAGAGGGAGAGTGAGCAGTAGAGACATAAAATGATTATTTATTCATGTCGCTGATGTCATTTTTCTATGCACTGCAGGGCTCCAGACTGCGACCATTTTTTCTGCCTGTGCGACTAAATTTTGTGAGCGGTCGCACTGGCGCGACCACCGCGTTCTTCAACTCATAAGTGCTGCCTTTCTGTTGTATATGAGAAACATTAAACGGAAACGAAACTGAAAGCATAACGAAACCGTGCTACTCGTTTGAACTGAGCAGCGCTTCGAGTGTAGAGCCTGGTTTATACTCGCCGCGTCAGCACGAGC
>NW_015666532.1:15342-23066 GCF_001515625.1 Sinocyclocheilus rhinocerous
TATGCAGGGCTCCAGACTGCGACCATTTTTTCTGCCTGTGCGACTACATTTTGTGAGCGGTCGCACTGGCGCGACCACCGCGTTCTTCAACTCATAAGTGCTGCCTTTCTGTTGTATATGAGAAACATTAAACGGAAACGAAACTGAAAGCATAACGAAACCGTGCTACTCGTTTGAACTGAGCAGCGCTTCGAGTGTAGAGCCTGGTTTATACTCGCCGCGTCAACACGAGCACGAAGGTGCGTGCAGCAAAAATGACGCGTATATTTAGGAAACGATGGATGGTTTTCAAGCTAAAGTAAAGTAAAAGACCGCTTCTTAAACCAGTCTTTGCTGTTTACCTTAAGCTATGGAGGCTCTCTTTTATTTATTTATTTGATTCCTCTGTGTTTGCTAAACGTTCTGTAATTTATTAGTCGGTATATAGTACAGCATGTGGTGTATGCCATGCCTAATCTTATTCGTTTTTGTTGATAAACGTTTTGTAAGCTAGTTTGTCATTGTATCTTACTGTTTTATTGTTGTTGTGCTTTTTAATTAAGAATAAAAATTAATCCATCTTTTGTTTTAGTCTTAAAAAATGAAATGTGTAGATGTATGTAAGCAAAACAGACAATTATCTTTTCTTGTAAAACGTGACAACAAGATCACAAATTCGAAAGTGAAAGCATCCGAAGCCCGGATTATAACACAGCAAAAGAGGATCTCCCGTTCACAAAATTCAAATCACAAATAATAATACGGATGAAAAAGAACGGGTTGAATGTTAACCACTTTCATTTCCATGTAACTATAAACTATGATAAAAATTAATCAGCATGCATTGATTAATCCCATGTTGCGTGCAAAAAAGTAAAAATAAAATAAAATATTGCGACCAAATCGTGTGCTCGTGCGACCAACTGAGAAAGTCAGTCGCAAAAGAGTGACCAGTGGGAAGAATGAGTCTGGAGCCCTGCACTGAAGGAGAAATTTTGAGAACTTTAATCTGTTAAGGAGATGGTTTACCCAAAAATGAAAAGTGTCATAATTTACTCACCGTCATATTGTTCCAAACCTGTAAGACTTACTTTCTGCAGTGACGCATAAAAGAAGATATTTTGAAGGATGTTTCAATAGTTTTTCTTCATGCATTAAAAGTTATTGGGGTCCGAAACAACACTGGACCCCACTGACATTCACTGTATAGCCAAAAAAAAAAACTGATACATTTTTTTTTTTTCTAAATAACTGAACTACCTTTTGGGTGTACGAAGGACATGATCGATCTAGTGCAATATGAGATGGAGAAATCCATAAAAGGCACTATTTAATTATAATTATAAATTTAATAATTAATTACTAATAAATATATACTATTCATTATTTACAATGAGACAATTTTAAATGTTTGTGTAAAAAGTTTAATTTGTTTGTGTAAACTTTAAATAGTGCAGAGTGCAGTTAAATTCACTATTTTTAGTAGCACATGGAAGCAGGAAGACTGCTCTTGTGCATGTTGTTGTTGCGGTCTTCAATAATACAGTACAAATATTTGTCATGAGAGCATTACAGGAAAGAATGTTCCTTGCCTGAGGAATGATTCAGTATGCAAACTAAGGTACAAGTACAACTGTTCAATTATGGCATTTGTGTATTTGAACTGCTCTCTTTTGAGTAAACTCACTTTATAGGGAAAAGAGGCAGAGTGAGGTGTGTTGTCAAAGAATGCTAATAGTGTGTCTCTGTACTTTCTTCACAAGCTCTTTAACAGCTTCCACTGATGTGGGCCTCTTTGAAGATGGCTTAAGGACTACATTTGATAACACAGGAGACCTAAGATGCCTGAGGCTTAGGTCTTTCTTTATAACCACATACCAGCATTAGGCACTACAGCACGTCATTTTATTTTTTGGTTTATATTTGTTTGAAAGACATAGTTTGTGGTTCACTTCTGGCTTGTAGAATATTTTAATGTGCTTTGAGCTTGTTTAGTATCATTTTTTTGTGGTTTAGCTATACCAAAGAAAAGTTAAAAGTGTAATGTGCTTATAATCTAATGAAAAGATATGTTAACCAAAGACAATATAAAATCTGCATTGTTCACTTTCAAAATAAATAACATTAAATATATACCCCACTTGTGATGTAAAAACTGTACATTGAATGCAGTGTAAGTCACTGTGAATAACATCATCTACCAAATACATTATTATAATATATTTCACTCAGAGACGGAAACTTCCTTTTATTGTTTTCCTTGTGTTTCCTGAAGAAAACCAACATGTTTGTGGTTGTAGACTATTTGGATAGAGGCTGTAAATTCAGTGTTGTTTATAGTTTACACAATTAGCTCAAGGATACAATAGGACAATCTAGGGTCTCAGAGACTTGTATTTCAATTGATCTGAAAAAGTGCTTTCTCTCTCCCCTTAACCCACGTTTGTCTTTTTACTCACAGGTGGCTTTCACATTGGATTCTTAAACATCTGATTCTTGCTGGTAAAGCAAGATAAAGACAGAGAGAGGGTTGAACATCTGCTGAACACATCAGCGGAAGCCTGTCACCAGGTGGGCTGTATGCTGTGGCTTTGGAGACGGAGCCAGAGGACTTCTTTATGCCCACAGGCCTCAGCTGTCCAAAGGGGGGATGATCTGGAGCGCAGCACACAGGCCTATCATTAGGCCATTGGGGTCCATGCTAAGGAATGGATAGTTTTGCTGTTAAATGTTACAGTGTAACTTCCCTTTAACAATGGGCACCGGTGAAGGATTGATATGAAAATCCTTTTTTTCCTTGGAATCAGCTAAAGCAGCAGTTGAGGCTAAGCAAAGCAACTTTTATTTGCTTTTTAGGATTTATATTATTTGACATTTTTATATAAATGTGTCTACATAGCATTTATTATTTTTAGGTGACTAGCGTTATATTACAAAGCAGACTTTTGGATTTATGAACAAAGAAAGACCATGGCGGCTACCTATAGCATTGTGGTCAGCAGTATTAACTGTTATAACAGTGTTGTGATTGACCGTCGTGTCCAGCACACTGTACACTACTGTAATGGGCCCTGTGGTGCACTAAAACATGGACTAAACTGCACAGTGGCTCACCGCAGCACTTGTGCGGAACTTCTTGATACCCCCATATCTAGAGCCTGCTCTGACCGGCCCATCAGCATTCATGAGTCCAAAACGATGGAGAATGGCAACACTGGACCTGGTGCTTTCTGCGATGACTACCACCAGGTCATCCCCAGAGTTAAGAAAGGATCTGCCATCCAAAGCTCAGCAAGCCTCAAGGATATTACAGGGGAAGCTATCAACCTGGCCAGTGGAAAAATCAAGGAGTTTTCATTTGAGAAAATCAAATACTCTTCCAGCCACGTGACTTTCAGAAAGGGCCGTAAGGTTCGGCCAGACTCCTTCAGCAGGAGGTCCACTGATCTAGACATCATCTATGGCCAGTTCACAGGCAATGATGAGAATTGTCCTCCATTCGGCCTGTTTCAGAAATCTGTACTCGAAGAGCATAAGCTAAGTCGCAGTGCATCCCTAGAGCAGAACCTAAACAATGTGGCCACGCTCTATCTGAACAGCCTCACCGAGGAGAACTTAATTACCCGCATACTGGAGAAGACCAAGGCAGACAGCAGTGCCTCAGGAGAAGACATTAAAGCCTGTCTGGACATTCTCCTCAAGTGCTCGGAAGATCTGAAGAAGTGCACAGACATCATCAAACAGTGTATCAAAAGGAAGTCGATGGGTGGAAGCAGCGACGACTCAGGGAACCCTGAAGTCATTTATAAAAATGTGATGGCTCGCCTCTCCAACTATCTGAAGAGGCTTCCTCTTGAACTGGAACAGGGGCAAAGTGTGAGGCAGGAGCACAGCGAGCTTGCTGAACTAGTCAACAGCATACACGGGCTGCAACAAATCCCTTTCTCCCCCATCTTTGGCAATGAGCAACCTCCGCGCTACGAGGATGTTGTTCAGTCTCCTCCGCCCACAAAGCCTCGTGCTAAACCCTCCCAGCCAGAACCTCCAGAAGGCTCTAGGGATCTTGCAGGCAGTGTGAAACCCATTCAGAGCCCCCCTGGTTTGTCAGCACGTACACCTCCATCAACTAATGGGTTCCCACATGGCAGCTTGCCTTCAGCCTCCAGTAGCGGTTCAACGCCTTATATCTGCCACCACACAGTCTCAACCAGCCGACCGGACACATTTTCTTCCACAAACTCTCTCTTATCTAGTAGTAGCGAAAGCCTCTGTAAGGATGCCATGGAAGCTCTGTATATCGAGGAGGAGGATTCGGATGTGGGAAGGATGCCGGACAGGGCAGTTAAAGGGGATGGGAAGCACAGCTGTAGTATTTCGGAGTCCAGACCATTCTCCAAAAGACCCACTGGCTATTCTGAACCTAGTGGTGGTGTTTCAGAAAAACTTCATGAACTTAGCAGAAATGGAACTGTGTTCAAGCCTAAAAACGACTTGACGGTCAACCAGATGTACTTGCCAAAAAGCACAGATTCCAGACTGTTCTCTAGGTCAACCTCGCACATTAATAAAGGGGGAGCCGATGACATTGATAAACTGCTGATGGACCTGGAGTGTCTTTCCCAGAACATGCAAAAGGAACCTCCACTGCCCCCTAAACTTAAAAACTGTGCCCAGCAGACTGGCTCCCCCCAGCATTTGATTGGTTGCTCTGCTAAAGATATGCCAGTGGCCGGTGTGTCTGGACCCTCGGTGACCAAGCCCTCTGAAACAGCAGTTGAGGCCACCGAAGAGGATGATGGAGCTCTGCTGCTCAGGATTCTTGAGAGCATTGAGAGCTTTGCTCAGGAGCTGGTGGAGAGTGGAGCTGGGAGAGGAACCCAGTCTAAGGAGCGAGAGGTCATGCGTCTTCTCCAGGACACACTGGCCAGCACCAAAGCAGAGGTGGCTCCCCTCCCGCTGCCTGTACCTCCATCTGAGACTGCATCTACACCTGCACAAACACCTAAATGCAAACCTACACCAATACCCTCAAGTGCACCTGCTGCTATACAAATCCCTACTTCTACTGTAAGGGACACAGGCTCAACACTTCTCATTCAACAGACGCCCGAAGTCATCAGGGTGAGTTCAACTAAACTATGTTTATGTATGGTTTTCATGCCTCTTGCGGAATCTGTGCAATGTGTATTATTGGTAAAATGTAAAAAAAAAAAAAAGGTAAGAAAAAATATAGATAACTTATAATTTACACAATTTTCTGTTTCTAAAATTTTAATGTAGCCTTGGTGTTATCTGCTTGAGCATCAGTGGCTGTTTGCAGCCGTTTGTGACTGTTGGGCATGAGTGTTTCAAATGTCCCCATTGGTAAAGCTGGATTTCAAAATCATTAAGCTACTCAGGGGATGAGGTCAAATGCGAGGAAACCAAAGAACTTACAGTACTTGGAGGCTTTTTTTAAGAACAGTGAGCAGCTTAGGATAAACCAGGGACCCATATACAACTACAACAAAAGACAATAGTCATTGATGCTCAAAGAGGCAAAACACAATATTAAGAATCAAGGACAGGTAAAGTTTTACAGGATAATTTGGGTAAATTCAGTTATTTTATCTTGTGGAATATGAAAATATTTATGTCAAATCATTCAGGTTTTAAAATGTTTTATATATATATACAGTGGGTACGGAAAGTATTCAGACCCCCTTAAATTTTTCACTCTTTGTTATATTGCAGCCATTTGCTAAAATCATTTAAGTTAATTTTTTTTCCTCATTAATGTACACACAGCACCCCATATTGACAGACAGACACAGAATTGTTGACATCTTTGCAGATTTATTAAAAAAGAAAAACTGAAAAATGCTCAGTATTTAGTAGAAGCACCCATTTGATCTAATACAGCCATGAGTCTTATTGGGAAAGATGCAACAAGTTTTTCACACATGGATTTGGGGATCCTCTGCCATTCCTCCTTGCAAATCCTCTCCAGTTCTGTCAGGTTGGACGGTAAACGTTGGTGGACAGCCATTTTTAGGTCTCTCCAGAGATGCTCAATTGGGTTTACTATGGAATGTCCCCACAATTCACAAAAACAAATGTGTGTGTGTTTGTGTGTATTATTCAGATTCTCCAATGGGTATATACTATATAACATATGAGTGGAAAACCCATTTTACCATTACTGAAGCACAAAATTATAGCCTTCATAAACAGAAACCATTACATCAAATTTCTTCTTTGGAATACTGTGGTATGTGCATGAACTAAAACATTGCTTTTTTTTAGTGGAAGTGGAATTTATCATTAATATAAGCAGTGATGGGGATACCATTTTTTTTATTTTGCAGGTCTGTATTTGTCACTAGTAACTGATCTTTTGAACTAATTTAATTTCAAATGATTCTAGTTTACTTGGTTTATCATGTGTTGACTTGTATAAAAAGAAACAATCACTTGTTCTGTATTATTGCAGAACATTGTTTGTTGTATTTTACTTGATGATTTCCATTCAAAGCCTTCCTAATTTCACAGGTTTATTCTGATATCCAACTATAAGACATTTAACTATACTAACTATAAGACTTTTAAGAGTATGTAATTGCCTAACCTGTTGCCCCAAGGAAAGATAGCGAGTAACAGAGAGGCTTGTTGCAGTTAACTGTGGGGTCAGTATCATGTGTCTCCTGGCTGGCTGTTACCTTTAGTCTGTTTTTCTGCACATCCGTCATGGTGGGGACGAAGAAAGCACAGTTTGTCATCCTCTAGTTCAGGGATCTTGGCTGAGACTCTGGCACATACATGGACATACTTGTTTATATATGAATGGCTTTTTTTTAAGTGTGAACTTCTTATGCCCATTCATTGCAGGTCAGTACTCATCACAGCTTTGAAAAATGTGTAAAACGTAGGTGAAAACTACATAAAAGGGCAGCTCTTAATGCCTTAAAACCCCCTAAATCATTCTTTCAGTGCAAGTCTCGAGAATGTTTTAGCATTTCTTGATGCATTTATTAGCAACTGTCAGCTCTCTAAAGTGTTGTCAAGCTGCTTATATCCCATGTCAGTCCTCCCAGCACATTTAACCCTTGCTCTTTATGCGTCCTCTGTTTTACCTCTCTCCCACCCTTTATCTTTTTTTTTTCTACCTGGTAAATCCTCACTTGTTTATTTTCCTGGCTTTGTAAACCAATACCAGCTCAGGATCTATCTCGGGCCTGCTATTTATGATGTTGCCATGACATCTGTCAAGAGTGGAACCCCCTTAATAATGGGGCTCCTCCTCCAATCCTATTTCTGTACCTGCTCCGCACATAACCAAGAACCCTTAAGGTTGGATGAGTCGCATACTTGTGCACGAACATGCACGTACACACTCCTAAGTGCATGTAGAAAAATGTCCTAATGGCTAATTATTTAGATTTTGTAGAAACAAGTGATGAAGTCAAATAAAGAAGTGCATTTTTGCTTTCCCAAGACTCCAAATACTAGAAGTTTTATCTCAGACAAGGTTGAATTAGTTCTAGGGTTAACCGACGGTAAGAATTTTGACCGATTATTACAATCTGTTAAACGGTTTAAAAAGTCATTTATTTATTTATTTTTTCAGTAATTTATCAAAATATTTAAAACGGTTTGCTGCATGGTTAAAATACGCTACGCGTATAAAAAATTTGTTTTTTTAGGGGGAAAAAAACATAAGTCGCGTATAAGTCGCATTTTATTATTTATTTCAGAAATAGGCCTAA
>NW_015666532.1:23387-26939 GCF_001515625.1 Sinocyclocheilus rhinocerous
GAAGCGCTGCAGGTGCATGATGTGATATGACCATGTGAATTCTCATGTTCTGTTGTTTGCTGCTTTTTGCGCATGTAAAATTTATCCCCGGGAAACAAATGTTAGTATTTTTTAACGGGCCACAGACACTTATCCTTTCTAATTTAATTCAATTCTAATTTAAAATAATCTTGTCGGTTAACAATCGGTTAACGAGCGTCGGTTGTCGGTTAGGAAAAATAACCGAAATGAACATCCCTAATTAGTTCACATTTAAAGTATGCATGTCATCCTTTGAATGTTAGCTTCATTTCAAAGATACAAGTGTGAGATGTTTAGTTAGAAAACATGCATGTTTTCATAATACGCACGTCCCCCAGTAACCGTCTCTCATTGGTCCACATGTTATTTTGGGACTGGGTTGTGATGCTGTAGCCATGCAGTTGGTGTGGAGGACACAGTCCTTTTTCGAGAGCACTGGTAGGTCATAGCAAGAGCAGGCAGTGGGGATTTTGGCACAGACACTGTTAATGGTGTTGATTTGCCCAGGGCACTTCCCCTCCTCCTTGTCATCCACAGACAAAGGTGTCAGGAAGACTAAATCAGCCTACTCCCCGCCTACTATTTCATTCCGCTAAGAGACTGGCTGTCGCCAGAGGGAAAATGGACCCAGTGTTGCCGTGGGGGTCACGGCTAAGTTTGGGAATAGCTTTCTGCTAACCTGATCCCCTCTCTGGCACCCGAGGGAGCAATAAAAATAAGAGCGCTACACCAGGAGCCCTGCCCACTGTCCCATTTAAACACAAAGCTGCCAATCACGGAGATAAACAAGGCTGCGGAAACGTTAGACCTATGCGTTCTCCCTCTGAGCAGTTGTGTCATACCAGTTAACGATGGGAATCTAGGGTCTTGTTTTTAATATGGTGCACCTGCAGTGCTTTCCTCGTTTCATCTCATTTAGTTCCTGCATGTGTCATCACAAATACAAAAGCACTGAATGGATCAAGATGTGGCCCATCTGTCATGTGTCAGCATCTCAGCATTTAGGGAACCAGCTCCAGATCTAGCAGTTGCTGTTGTGCATGACAACAGCAAGACCTGAGTGTGGTCTTTTGTTTGTGTGTCTCTTTTCGTCTCATGGCTCATTGCTAGACCAAACAGCAGGTGAAGTTGAAAGTGGACGCTCAATCGGATTTAGGCCTCCTTGCCTCTGTTGCAGTGCTGACAGGGTAATCTGTTGCTCCGGATGCTGGGGCGAGTGCTTCTCTATTGAGAATGCTTATTTACTGCTTCTCTCTGTTTCTTGGTTTCACATGTGTGTCATGTTGAAACTTATGAACTTAAGACTTTATGTAGACCTGAAGATGAAGGTAATTGAAATAAGTCTTCAATGGGTTGTTAAATTAGTTGTGGCCACTAGTAGCATTTGCACACACGTACACAATATATCAAAACCATATTTTATTTTATTTTATTTTATTTTAATTTTATTTTTTATTTTATTTGTGTGAATATTGTCTATGTAATTGTGCATTTCCCCTATTTTTACATTTAGATGACCTTTGGTCATTTGATTAGTTCATTTTTAAGTTAAAAATGAATCTTATACTGATTTTAAAATTAATTTAACACTTAAAATATATTTAATTCCTTACACTGTAATGTTATGATGCCTAAATCCACTTGTAGCATTTGAATAGATTGATTTTAGTTTTTACTGTTTTTGTTTTAAATTTAGACAAAATAATGTAGTATTTTAATTTAACATTTTAATATCAGTCAGCTTCCCTAATAATGAGCCTAATTTATATAGATAAGAGTTTGTTTGTGAGAGAATAACAATGAAATAATTTTAATATTGATGGTACAGTGCTATTTCAGCACAATTAGCAGCTGGTTTAACCTAATTATCTGTAGTTAGCACAAGGCTTTTCACTGAAATACCTTTAGTTTAGTACATTCACCCCTCAGATTTGAAGTCTGTATGTAAAACCTTCCTCCTCTTAGCCTAGTGACGTACTCTCCCACCATGTTGGACTGGAGACCTTGCCCTATTGGTATGACCACATGGTGAAGACAAGGTAATATGTCCTTCACTGCACCTGTCAGGAAGTGCTGTTAATCTCCATGGTGACAGGGAGCACCCTGCTTGGCAATAAGAGTGTTACAGTCAATATAAATTAGAAGTATCTCTTCCAAGAGCTCGAGCCAACTAGTCATGCTCAGAGCCACAGACACACCACAGTGGATCACCACTGGCCAGGCTGCATTCAGTGAGAGTTGGTCAACATGACACATCTGTTATATGAAGTAAAGAGAAACTCCAAAGTGCCATTGTGTTGAAATGGAGAATCAAAATGTTCTTGATATTTACACAAATGAGAGGTTACTCTGCAATAAAAACGAACTGCAATCGTCAGGATTTGAAATCGGGACGATCATGACCTCACAATTTCTCCTCGAAACACTCCTTAACATACGTAATCGTTGTATGTCAAGGAAATGTGTTCTGAACAACTCATATCGGTCCATCAATCACAAGTGCAATACTGCTGCAAGGTAAATAAAAACATTTTTAGTCCAGAAAACCTTGAGAAACATAATATAAACATCTGAAACTGCATTTCCTGACCTGTAATCGGTGTAATATGTAAGGGGTCATGTAACGTTCTTTGTCGCAAAATGGTTTACTGCTGTTCATGCATTAGTGAATCAAGCCATTGACTAAAATAACCTTCACACTGTTCCTGTTAGTTGCATGAAAACCATGTGTTATATGTATATTGTGAATATTTTATACAGAAAGCGTTCAAAGATTGAAAGATCGCTGGAGCAGTCAATTCAAGATCAGCACGATTCTGTGAGTGATTTGATTTCTGAATCTTTGTTATAGTCAATGACATAGTTTACACTGCTCGAGTCTCTTATTTACATTGTTTTCACTGTGTTAATTATGATAAAAGTATTCATGAGATTGCAGAAATTGCGTTGCATTAAGGAGCTCATTGCATTGTGTGCTCAGTAGACATGACTGTGTTCGGCTACAGTGCAGCGCTGCAACCTTTGATGCAATGAGAGTAGTTTTTTTTTTCATGATTAGTTCATCTTGGTGCCTGTTATAGTAAAACGCAGCAAAAGTTTTTGGGAGAGTTCCACAAGTAATGCTCATTTCACATTGAAGTAGACACACCCCTTCCAATGGAGTGTTCAAATCAGAGTGCTAAAATCAGGTAGAAAATTACAGTTTTTTGATGGAAAACCATATAAAGATTATAAGATCAGAAAACATTACAAAATAATATAAAAAAGGCATTTCATGACCGTTTTATAAAACGGGGCTTGAAGTGAGTGGGGAGAGCGACCCAGTCTCACAAAATAAAATGAATCCATGCACCACTGAAAACACTGCTCTAAGGCAGTGTTGTTTTAGTATTATCTATATACTATTGTTGTATTTCTGAATAATGTGTATATATATATATATATATATATATATATATATATATATAGTGTGTGTTAGGGATATGCCGGTATCAAATTTTCATGTTGCGATTAATTGCTAATGCTTTTATC
>NW_015666532.1:27872-37811 GCF_001515625.1 Sinocyclocheilus rhinocerous
TATTCTGTTTTCAGGTGAAGTAATTTTGTTATATGCTTTGTCATTTTAATGTAATTGTTTTTAAATATTTCGATTTAGCTTTATTTTAGTTTAGTTTCATTTTTAGTTTTATTTTAGTATCCAACTTTATTATTTTATTTCATTTCTGTCAGTTGTCAAGGCAGCATTTCGAATTCATTTCTACTGAGCCATCTCAGTATTTTGCATTGTTGAAACCCATATTAAATCCGCAACCTCATTCAAGCACATGCTAACCTCTGCAGATAACTGAGACTTTATGAATCCTCGGTTACACTTTATTTTAAGATGTCCTTGTTACAGTGTAATTATACATAATTAAAATAAAATGTTACCGAATCCTCCTAAAGGAGGTTAAAACGACCAAAGAGCAACATTTTAGTGATGCATAGTTGAATGGCACAGAGTGATTTTTCCTTGTGAAAATGTGTTAATCAAGAGAATGAGCAAAACCACTGCAATTAATGCAACTGCGTTAAACCAAGAGCACCTGGACACCTGGAAAAAGAAGGAACAGGCGGATAAAGAAAAAGTGAGTGAGTGTAAAACAAAGCAATACAGTGGGTATAGAAAATAATCACTCTCCTTTAAAATAATCACATATTGTTGCTTTGCAGCCTGAAATGAAGTCGGACACAGTTTTTGTTTTATCCAGCTGTATTTACTTAGTGCAACTTATAACATCCAAGTGAAATATATAACACCAACATGTCAGAAAAAAATAAATAAATAAAAAAACAGAATCACTGAGTTGGAAAAAGAATCACCCCCTTGTGTCAATATTTTGTTGAACCACATTTTGCTTTAATTACAGCCTTTAGTCTGTTGGGATCTGTCTCTGTCTCTACTAACTTTGCACATCTAGACTGCAATATTTGCACTCTTCTTTGCAGAACTGCTCAAGTTCAGTTCAATTTGATGGTGATTTGTGGATTCTTTTCTATACCCACTGTATGTTAATGATAATGATGGGATTAGAATTTCATTAAATTCTCACACAGTTCAGTTTGTATACTTGTACACACAGTTTGTACACCTGGTAGTCTATGAAACTTTTCAAAATACATTTTGGACTTTCACAGTCAGAATCACTCAGATTTTGATCACAAGTGACAGCAGTGTTTCTTTGCTCACTCCCTCAGGGACAAAAAAAAAACAGTGAGTGAGGATGCCTGTATGCCTTTTGTGTCCATCTTATTTGCTAGAATTGTTTGCATAGGGTCAGTAGGGAATTACATCACCGGCATGGCTGTCTTGTACTGAGCGTAAATGAAATCACAGCAGAGGTCTGAGCCAAGAAACTCCCTTATGTACAACATCCTCCTGTGAATTTCCGCCTGTTGCTATTTGTGAAGGGTTTCCAGTACAAAAAGTAACGGAAGAGGCTATAGCTCTGGAACGAAACAACATAAAAGCACATGGCAACAAGACAACAGCCTCCTCAAACAACAGTGTGTATCAGTTTAAGTACTGATAGAGACCCCTGATTGACGTCCAAGCTTCTCCCAGCCCTTGGGAATTTTTTTCCCAGGATTTAGGATGTCTGAGGGGATGAGCTAACACAGTACTTAAGCCGCCATTTGTGCTGGGGGCTGCTTAAGTACTTGAGCTGGCATGGAGATTTGACAAGACAAACAGGAGCGCTGGGTTACTTCCTGTACCGTGAGCATCAGCACTGAACAGTGGCTTCCTATTTTTGAACAATGAAACTGTTGCTCATTCATAGTCTCAAACTATTTGTCCTCTAATGGTTGGGTGAACAGCCTGATGGGATGGATGTAGGATGATTTGAGTTAGCCTGGTTTTCTTGTGAGAGGATCAAATTTTATGTTTTTAAGGTTATTTGACAGTGATTGTTTTGTGAGATTTTTTATAGGAATATCACAGAGTTCTGTTTGTGGTTTTGTGAGATATATCTGTGTTTGTGGTTATGTCAGTATTAGTTTAAAAGTATTAAGACATAAGTGGCTCCTGTTGTGTTTGGTGTATAATGTATTGCGTTCATTAAAATGAGAGTGCTTTTGTCAGAAAATGCAACTGAATTGCACCTTCTAAAACAGCATTTCTGTGAAACCATCAAACAAAACTCCCAGACTAATTGATAATGCCAGACTAATTGATTTGTGCTCTGAAATATCTCTGGAAATTAGATGGCACATTGTTGTGAAATTCTTCAGAAATAATTCAGACAAATATTTCAAAATATTGACTTTTTATATACGCTACAAAAGAGGTTTGGAAGGTGGTCTATCAATGCTTAGCAAAATTAAACTGCATTAACAACACATGGGGGTAGTCTAAGCCATGAAATATGCATTTTAATTAAAAATCAGGCTGTTGTACTGTTCTAAATGTCTGTGTATGAGAGAAAGATTTTTTTTTTAAAGAAATTAATGCTTTTATTCAGCAAGGATGCATTAAATAGATCTAAAATGCCAGTAAAGACATTTAAAATGTTACAAATAATTTCTATTTCAAATAAATGCTGTTCTTTTAAACTTTCTTTTCATCAAAGAATCCTGAAAAAAAATCAGGTTATTTAAAATATATAAAAAATATATTTTAATAATACTGTATTTTTGATCAAATTATTTTACCTTGGTGAGAATAAGAGACCCAAATGTTGAATGGTTATGTACACACACATACACAGTATAAAGTTACATAATAGGCCTTTATAGTTTTGACAGAATGTCATGGGGGTGTCCAGTAGTCAGGCAGAGCTCTTCACTTTAACATGCTGCCTGGAGGTTATCCAAGAGATTATTCATTGATCCTCTGAACTGTGTAAAAGACAAAAATCACATTTATAAAAACCTTTGGTTGGCGGAAAGCCTTCGGTTTTGTCAGCGTTTGTCTCTGTGATTAGTGTTTTGTCACAGTGTTTTGGGGAGATCCATGTCGCTGAGTTCTGACTTTGGTGGGTGTTTTTGCAGCTGGTGCTGCTGGTGGGAGTGAGTAGAGGGGAAGAAAAGAGCACAAGACAAAAGGGGAATGGAAAGTAAGCTCTCACCGAGCACAAAACTAGATAATCTGATCCAAGAGTGTTTGCAATGAGACGGCCACTACTTACATGAGGAGTCATATGTTCCCATGCTTTTAATCCTCGGATAATGACTAGCCAGACCTGAAGAGAGTGACTGAAATATTCATTCAAGCATGGATAATTTACTCTGACTCAGCTTTGGAAGTACTGAGTGATGACCTCCATTTACCACATTATTTTACTGTAAATCTGTCTCGTTGACTCTATGGATTACTTGCATTAAGTCCACTTCAAAAAATCCAAAAGCATATGGATCCCCAGAAGTCTTTGGTGTTCTTAGTTGAGACCATTCTAGTGTTTATACAGTTTCATTCAAGAATCATAGTCTTCCATCTAGTGTTTAAGAGAGATCTCACACCATAAACATAGCATGTACACAGCATGTCATGTATGGAAAAAGACAAATGTTTGCCTGGCATTACAAGGTCTTTTTCCAATAAGCCGCATTTGTTGCTGTTAGTCACTCCTGACCGTATTTTCCGCCTGTGATCCAGGGTAGTCAAGGGTATTTGGGAGATGTGGGCCAATGAAGGCTTCATCGTCATCAGAGATTCTATCTCCCCAGAAGCCTCAGTCTACAAAGGCCGTATTATAGACCATATCCCCTGTCTAGAGCGCAGAGGAACAGGAAATGAGAGATGACACGATGCATTTTATGATGAAAGTCTCTGATCCTTTATCCACGTAAAATGAGGAGCATAAAGTTCCTGAACTGTTTTAGATGAGTTGACAAGCAGTGAAATGATTAATGGACAGGGTGTGCGAGCAGATAAGACATTTTGGAATCCCGGGGATCGTGACCTTGTGTCTCCTGGGTGGTAAACAGCATAGCTTAAAAGGGTTTTAACAAGTCTGACAACCGCTTCAAATGTGGCACTGACTACAACTGTATGAGGTGAGAGAGACGCATCGTATTTCAAAGCCTCCGTGTTCAATCTGGGTTAGGGTTAGTGTCACATCGTTTGATTGACAGTAGGAATATTTTGGTTGAACTGTTGTCACATTATTTGTTCTTTAACTCTTTAACCTGTATGAATATGCCTGTGAAACTTAATCAAATGCTGTTTTGCACCAGTAAAGCAACAATTAAGTTCAAATTATGAATTTCAAAAATGTTCCTATGGATATGAATCCATTAGTTGCCCAAAAATGAAAATTATCATAATTTTTGCCTCATGTTGTTTCAAACCTGTATGACTTTCTTTGTTCTCTGTGGAACACAAAAGATATTTTGAAAATTTGTTACTATTACCGTTTTTTTTTTTTTTTTTTTTTTGCATACAATGAAAGCTATTGGTTTCCAACATTCTCTATTTAGAAGAAGATAGTCATACAGGATTTTTTGGGGTGAACTACCCCTTTAACTAAAGCACATATAAGCTCATACCCTCATCTGCTGGTGAGGACAGTTAGTGCAGTAGGCCTCTGCTCATGGCTTAAAGTTATTACATATGCCAGTTTTTAATTGTGTATCTTTCCTCGTTATTGCCACACGTAAATAGTTTTAGAAGACAGGCAGTGATACTTATACATGCTGAAGATCTGAGAAATGTAAATTTTTAAACAAATGCAGCCACATGAGTACAATTTAACATCCAGATATTATATATTATTCAATGAGCCAGTCTGCTGTGCAGAGCTTGTTATTCCTGTATTTATACAGGAATCACAATTAAAAACATAAAAACTGTGTAGAGCTGCTGAAGTGTAAGTGCTATAGGTATAAAGTCATTCTCCATGGTTTAATTATATTTGTTTAACAAAATCCAAGTAGATTGTACTAAACCTACAGGTCAAAGTACAATGCTAATATAGTAGATGTAGTATGTCAGGGAATGTATTTATACTAGACAACTGCATAGCTGTACAGAACATAATACTTAAATGGTCGAGAAGTTTGTTCTTCTTCAGTAGATGCCATGAAACTACAGGAACTCTGACAGTTAATATATATAATAATTAATCAATGTAAAAACAGGTGTCTCATTTTGTGTTTCATCGATACAGAAACAAAGCTGCATCAATAGACGGCATATATTAGTATGGCTTTATTTGCATCTTTGCAATAGTTTTTCAAGAAAAAAACGTAAAGACCCTTACAGTTTCACTGCTCCCCTGCATTTTGTTTTCAGGCCCTTAGCTTGTTTGGGTTGTAAAAATGTGAGCAGAGCCTCTGGTTAGCACCTGCGGGCTGCTCTGAACTGCCCTGAAATAGATGGCAGCCAAGTGGTAAACAACAGCATGTGGAGACTGCATTGAGCAAGAGCCACAAACACAAGGCCACAAATCATTTGCAACAATACTGCATGTTCATGTCAACTCACACAATTACCAAGTGTTCAGCTAATCTTGGAGCTTCCAAGTCACGCAGTAATGTACAAGTGTGCTGTACTGTCAGATTATTCACATTAGTAAGTGCATCTGCAATATTTCACTATACTTTCCAATCAACAAGTCTTTAATTAAAGTATCCTAGTATTCTTTATTTAAATCAAATGCTGGACTTTTATTATGAAAAATAATTGATATAATACTATTACTTTTTTATAACACTTTTTTCATTGCAAACTGAAAGTTTACACATCACAAATTCACTTTTTTATCAAGTGATGTAGAAATTGTGCAAAATATTTCATTGATTAAATATCAAATGCATTTATTTCACTTAAATATTCATGTATAAAATAAATAATAACATTAATAATAATAATAATAATTACTTCTAAATTAATAGTTTTTTTCCCAAGATTGTAATTTTCTGTTTTTTCATGTTTAATTGAGCAAAAATAAACTGTATATTGATATCTAAAATTATAAATGTAATTATTACTTGCAGTTTATGTATTTTGACACATGAAAATATATAAAATAAAATAAAAATTTAATTGACGTGAATATTTAATGCATTTCTTGAAATTTCACTTTCACAACCTGAGGGGTTGATTTAACATGCCCTGTCTGGTTCTAAATGAAGATCATTTTGAATATTCTGGCTTTTGAAAATCTGTCCCATCCTCCATTGGCCCAGCATTTGTATGCTGTCATTTTAATGACACTTCTTTCAGTGGCTCCACTGTGTGGCTTTTCATAGAGGAAATCCAGCTCGGAACAGAATAGGCCCTCATAAAATCCACTTCCTCAATTCAGCTCTCTGCCGAGTGTGTGTGAGGAAATAAGGCCCCTTTCATGCCCCCACATTCCTCAGAGGCTCTCAAAAGTCCAGGTAAAGGGTTATCGCTATGGTGATGGCATTTGGCACTTCTATTTTCAAGCGCTCAGATTCAAACAGTGGTGTGTGTGTGTGTGTTTTGGAGTGTGTGGTGGGGGTAGGGTATTTGTATTCGTTTCTAAAGTCTGCCCAGTGCCTGCTGCAGAAATAAACTGCAAATTAGAAGCTTTATCTTTGGGGATCATTTTACACACATGGCAGTCGCTCCTGCGTCAAAGCGAGTGAGGAAAGGTGGGGGTAAGGACGAGATGGGCCATCCAGTCCTGGTGCTCTCTTTCTGCACTGCACTGAAGTGAGATAGACGGCCTCTGCCATCTGCCCCCAGTCACTCCAACTGTTTGGGTTCAACATTATATAACAGTTATATGTGTAGAGACTGGCATATGTGCTATGAACACCAGATTGCTTTAATACTGTGTGAAAGGCTAAAAGGATAGTGTTGATATTAACAGGATGGTTGAGTTATTATGTAACTCAGAATAGGCCAGGATACTGTAAAGTACAGTACTTTTAATAAATCTTATTAAAGAAATTGCAAATTGCGTTATGTAATACCTGAAGTACTTTAATGATGACATAATATAATGCCTTCGCGAAATCGATCAGTGTATAACATTACAAGCAGCTCAGGTACTGACTCTCTAAAATCTCTATGAACAGGCATTACCTGAAGGATTCTACAGTATATGGTGCCATGACCCTAACATTAGCTAGACAGTTTTCTGATATTCAGAACTTCATGTATTTAAAGGAAACATGCTGGCATTTTTAGTGAATTAAAATCTCTCTTTGTCTGTCTGTTGCTCTCTCTGTCATTATGTCTGTTTATCTGTTGTTGTTTATATCTGTCTCTCTAGATGTCTCTCCCTCTGTCTCACTATCTTTTGCTCTCTATCTGTCACTTTCTCTGTCTATCTGTCTCTCTCTCTCTGTCTGTCTCATCTCATCTGCCACTTTTTATATCTTATTATATCACAATATCCACATTGACCGCCACAAATATCCACCGCCCCCTGCCATCAGCTCCCGCGTCTCACACACACACAAGCGCGACTTTAGCACTAGATTTAGCAACTTTCAGACCCTTTTAGCGGCTTTTTTCCATAGAATATTCATACTGACAAACCTAGCGACTTTTTTGGATAAACCTCAGCTATGGTTCAGTTGGAGGATTTCGCCAGTGCTGTCCCGCGAGCGCGAGGTCTGATTTTTTGACAATATTCACTCATCATGACAGTAAAATAGGGCATTCTAAGTCAATATACTGCAGTATTTCCTCTCTCAATCAGTAGAAAATATGGTTAACACCCGGTCAAGCATGAGAAAAAAATACCGTCATGTACCGTGAAACCGGTATAATTTTGAAAAATACAGTGATGTATATTTTTGGTCATACCGCCCAGCACTACATGATTATATACTTTTGTACATATTGCCAAAGCATTAAGGCCCGTTCGCACCAAGAACGATAACTATAAAGATAACGATAAAGATATAGTTCTAAAAATCGTCCACACCACAGTTATAACGATAAAGGCACAGAGAAACGATATAGTTGAAATCACTTCCAGAACGATTTTTTCCAGCTGATGAATGATAAAAACATTGACAGACAATCAGAATCAATCCTGCTATGACGAGCTCGAAAATGTAAGGCGGCAGACGAGCGTGCGCTTGGAATAAACAGACGATATCATCCGCTGGACGCTAATATAGCTATCTTTATAGTTATCGTTCTTGGTGTGAACGGGCCTTTACAGGACAAAAAGAACAACAGATTAATAAATTAAATATGAGCGTAGTTCGTCTGTTAATATCTAATGCACTTTTTTGTTTGCTGTTTTTTTTAGTTTGTTACTCAGACGCAGGCAGTGCGCTGCATCGTGCATGAGACAAAAAAGTAATATAGCCAAAACAACCGCATAGCCACTCTTTAGTGTAGATGCATGTTGATCTTATCAGACGATGCCGCGATTATAAATGAGAGTGACTCCTGGTTAACATGTATTAAAAGGGGTTGTGTTTAGTTACTGGTATTTTTTGACAATATTCACTCATCATGACAGTAAAATAGGGCATTCTAAGTCAATATACTGCAGTATTTCCTCTCTCAATCAGTAGAAAATATGGTTAACACCCGGTTAAGCATGAGAAAAAAATACCGTCATGTACCGTGAAACCGGTATAATTTTGAAAAATACAGTGATGTATATTTTTGGTCATACCGCCCAGCACTACATGATTATATACTTTTGTACATATTGCCAAAGCATTAAGGCCCGTTCGCACCAAGAACGATAACTATAAAGATAACGATAAAGATATAGTTCTAAAAATCGTCCACACCACAGTTATAACGATAAAGGCACAGAGAAACGATATAGTTGAAATCACTTCCAGAACGATTTTTTCCAGCTGATGAACGATAAAAACATTGACAGACAATCAGAATCAATCCTGCTATGACGAGCTCGAAAATGTAAGGCGGCAGACGAGCGTGCGCTTGGAATAAACAGACGATATCATCCGCTGGACGCTAATATAGCTATCTTTATAGTTATCGTTCTTGGTGTGAACGGGCCTTTACAGGACAAAAAGAACAACAGATTAATAAACAAATAATCAAAACGAGAAAGGGTAAATATGTACTCTATATACATAAGAAGTAACATCTCATAGATGTTCAGGAGGTTTATATTCTGGATGACTTCACTCAGTATCTCTTAAATTGTGGCATCTCAGATTGTGACATAAATTTCTCTTTGTAAATTAATGAAAGAAACCCAGGGATTTATTTTTTTTCTCCTGTAGAATGGGTTTCTTGAAGAGGAGTATTTTGAGCAGTGAAGGAAGAAGTGCATCTCTGTCTCGTCTAGGGTTGGGTACCGAAACCCGGTACCAATATGGCACCGGTACCTATGTAACCGGTATGTACTAGAACCGAATCAGAATGCAGATTTCGGTGCCATGCCTGAGCGATCGATTGAAATATTTGTCCTCTGGTTCTCCGAAACGGACATAAGAAACATCATCACCGGCACCGCACGTGAAAAATAATTTCCCGACTGAGAAAATGCACGTGAACTCAAGTCAGAAAGCTCTAATAATACAAATCCAACAAATCTTTGTAGTAACGTGAGTGTCCATGTTGTTTTCACATTCCGACTTAAAAGCACAACTCGGGAAACGAGAGCATCTGAGGAGCGCATGAATGCAGTAATTACACTTGCTCTGATGGCTGCAGGTAGCCTTTCGTTAACTAAGCTAAACATGCTTAAATTAAAATTTAAATAAAATATCTCCTTTTGAAGTGGACTTTGAGCTTTGTAACTTTGCAGATCTTTTTTATGCTCAAACAGCAACATTACAGACTAACTAAAGTTGAAAAAGCATAATAGGACCCCTTTAAACTGTTGCCATTGGTTGATTTTCCCAAGTGGGCTAAAGGTTTGAAATATTGCATGAATTACATTTGACTGAAATGCTTGTATTGAAACATTTTGTAGACATTTGCACTCTCTATTCACTATTCACTATTCACTCACTATTTCTATTCTACTTGTTTTATTTATAAAGAAAAAATAGCCTCTAACACAAGCATTCTCTATTCTTTCTCTATTCTTTCCACTTATTTTCTTTTTATTTA
>NW_015666532.1:37837-71281 GCF_001515625.1 Sinocyclocheilus rhinocerous
AAAACAACCTTGCTACGTATACTGTTAGGTGAAGCCACGCCCATGAACCCCGCCCCCTACTGTCCTTTTTTTGGAAAACTAAAATATGGTCACCCTATTATAAATATACTTAATTATTATGAAAATACATTCACCCTATTATAAATATACTTAATTATTATGAAAATACCAGAGATGGCTTAAATAACACAGATAAACTATATTGTCGCAGTCGAGTGTTTATTGTCTTTGTTTTATCATTCAAAACGTTTATATGTTCTGTTTACTCAGTTACAGCTATAATAGCCATGCCTTTGTCCATATAAGGGATTTCCTGGAGGGTCATGAGTTTTGTACTTCTGTGACTGGATATGTCGATTTTCTGTTCGAGTGCGCCCTCTGACGTCCAGTATGAATGAAACAGACATCATGCGTTTATAGTGCTAATGGCCAATCCATCATTTTTGGGGGGGAATTTTTATTTATTTTTTAATAAGTATCGGTTCAGGCACCGTTTAGGCACTGGAACCATTTTAAAAGTATCGATTTGGCACCAATATCGGAAAGAAAAAAAAACGATACCCAACCCTAGTCTCGTCCTGTCTCTCTCTTTCTCTGTCTATCTGTCGCTCTGTTTATTTGTCTCTATCTGTTACTCTCTGTCTCTCTATCTGTTGTTCTGTCTATCTGTCACTTTTTGTCAGTTACCGCTCTCTTTATTCTTTCATATTTCTTAATATGTCGCTCTCTGTCTGTCTATCTGTCACTCTCTCTGTCTATCTATTGCTTTCTCTATCCCTCTAGATCTATCGTTCTGTATGTCTCATCTTGTCTCGTCTCCTCACTTTCAGTAAGGATCTAATATAACTGTGCGCCTCCTCTGCACCCCATCCTCCTCCAGTCTCAGAGGCCTGTGCTGCACTTGCTGTGCCATAAATCAAAACACTAAGCATAGCTTTGAAAGCTGAAATTAAACTCTGAATAACTGCTTTCAGGCAGCTATGCACTTTGTCTTAGTATTTGGAGTGAAGAGAACCCTCTGATTGCTCAGAAGTTCCCAGTACCGTCACATCGCTAATGCCAATCGCACATTATGAGGGTATAAATTAAGTGGTGTGCAGAGGGAAGAGGGGTGTACCGAGCTTTAGCTGGCGATGGCATCCCAACACTGCGCAACTGAGACCTGCTGAAAATTGTTGGAATGAAAACATTATTATTCCCACAAATGCAACAAATTTAGCCAGATTCTCGGGTTATTCGACTATTTGAGTGTCAATAAGAGCAATACACCATGAGTATTTCCAAATCCTAGAAAGCCAGTGCTCTTGTAGTGGAAAACTGTCTTCTAAAGGTTAAGGAGATCATTTTGATAGGTCATGGCCGTGGACACCCATACAGCGCTCTGATAGCTCTGGAATGCCACAGTGTTTATTGAAGACTCAGTGTGGTGCTGTAGTGTCCGGGATGATGGGAAGGAGACAGGTGTGATGAGCCAGGCTCCTGTCAGTGCAAGAACATACTCAGCACCTGCAGAGCCATCGAGAGGCCCAGGCACTGTTACAGCACGTCCTAGAACAAGCTGGCTGGCATAAGCAGGCAGACAGGTGTGATTCTGGAGCTTTTAAAATATATTCAAATAGGAAGCAGTTATTTTAAATAGTAAAAATATTTCAAAATTGTACTGTTTTTGCTGTACTTTGGATCAAATAAATGCAGGCTTGGTGAGCAGAAGAGACTTCTTAGAAAAAACAATAAAAATCTTACTGTTAAAAAACCTTTCACTGGTAGTGTAGGCTTATTATTCTTATAGATTGAAACAAATGTGCTTCAGCCAGGATAAAGAGTATGAAAAGTGCTCTTAGTTGCTGCAGAAAACAAAAAAATTGAGCAACTACAAAAACATGTTGCTGAAGACGGGCTTATCATTGAAAATACAAACAGATTGTCTGCCAGCAGGAGGTGCTTTAAGAGCGGTAGAACTAGCGGTTTCTCCAGTAATGGCTGTAATCAAAGCAGCTCCACTCATGAACGCTACTTTATCAGATAAAATAAAAAATGTCATCGAAACTTTTCTGAAGATAGTCGGTTCCCTTCAGAGATACATTCATATAAAACACCCGCGCCACATTTTGATTTTGAAACTTGCAGTGCGCATGTTTATTCAACGAAGTCAAACAATAAATCAATGTATGGCAAACACTGGTAATGTATATCAAAATATCGGAAATGTGTTTAAAAATCATATCACCGTTATTGAAAAAAATTATATCGCGATACATATTGATATTGAATTATTGTCCAGCCCTACTGGTCATTCATGACCATTTTTTTCTCACATAAATTTGTATTGCTTTACTCTAAGAATAAATAGTGTATTATTAAAGGTCATTGTGAAACCTATTTTATCCATTAAAAAATGTATTAAACCATGAAAAGTTGCATCTGAAACCAAACAATAGCTTTGTGTGAAGAACCAGACTTAAATCTTCAAAGTTGAGTTTATCTAACAAGGCATTTTAGCAGAAAAGTAAACTTACCACACATCAAGAAACTACAAAAACTGCATGGTACAAGACATGCTTATGAATGCCGTCACTTAAAAATGAGCTCAATGCTTTGACTGAAGAGACATTTATTACAGTACAGTAGGTCAGCAGCAAACTGAACATGAAACATTGGTGAACCTAACATTGGATAGAGTTTATGTAATTCAGCTAAAATAAATTAGATAGAATATATAAGAACAGATAAAAGAGTGTAATAATAACAAAGTAGGGTAATAATAACAAAGAACATAAGATAATCAAAAAACAAAAATGCGACAGAATTAAGAGATATAATAAGGCTTTGTACCAGAGGATATTCAGATTTATAATAATGGTGAGATTGGAAAATGGCTTAAACATGATCTGAAGTTGGGTCGTCTGCACAAAAGCACCATCATGCAACGTGTTGGCACATGTGAACCATCCACCAAGACTTGTCCCTGTCTGAACTTCACTTAAAAAGATGGAGGACTAGAATTTCTAGCTACAGCCCTGGCTGTGGTGCAGCTGTAGCGTGCATGTGTACTTGAGGCATAATGGGAGTAGTGCTCCCGTGGGGACACAGGTTTGAGTTCAGCCCGTGTCATTTTCCATACTAGATCTCTAGTGTGCTAGAATACAGTATGAGTCAGAAGCATGTTAACTATAATCTGGTTCTAAGGTTACTTGTTTCATGGAAGATAAATTCATTAATGTTCTATTTACAGCAGGTTTGTTTTCGGCCGAAGAATCGGCCTACACAAGAATAAGTATTTCATTACATGCTCTTGGAAATGTGCATGCATCACTTCTCCTCCTCCAATGGCCTGCCTTTGCACTAGATGAGGCTAATGGTGTTAGCAGCAGGCAGGCCTCTTTATGTACCTCTGCCCTGCCCACAGAGGAATCTTGATGCGTTTGATATTCTCCTAACAGCTGCCAGAGACAGAACAGGGAATGCTGGGATTGCTATGTACAGCTGAAATGTCAGGAGGCCTCCTGTACAGCGGGTGTTATTTATAAGGCTTAAAGGAAAGGGGAGAAGATCTGCTGGGTGTTAGAGCTTAGTTACGCAAAGAGATCAGCTCCATTACCACAGCTTTTTTTTTTCTTCTTCTTGAAAAGTTCATTGGTTTATTTGTGCAGATAAAATGTAAACATGGCACTGATTAACGCAGCTGTCTGTCAGTATAACCCACATACCACGATGTGTGAATTTCTGGAAAGATAGCCATTGGATAATTTATAAACACAGACACTAGGTGTCACTATAACTTTTTAGTTCTCTGTTTTCTAGTTCACACAGGTATAATGGGCGATAGACTAGCAGTTAAAGGGTTAGTTCTAGTGCTGGGCGGTATACGGTTCATACCGAATACCGGTGTTTATTTTTGTTATGATATGAATTTTTAAAATACCACAATACCGGTCGGTGTATGTCGCTTAAACAACGTTCGGAACGCGACACTGTTTGAAAGGGGTCCCTTTTCACTGTTGCACTGTGGTGAGGGAACAGCTGTATGTGTTACTAAGCGTGAAAGTTCCGAAACTGAAGCTGTAGAACTAATAGAACGTGATGACACAGAAGAACTCATCCACAATATCCACATTGACCGCCACAAATATCCACCGCCCCCTGCCATCAGCTCCCGCGTCTCACACACACGAGCGCGACTTTAGCACTAGATTTAGCAACTTTCAGACCCTTTTAGTGGCTTTTTTTCCATATAATATTCATACTGACAAACCTTGCGACTTTTTTGGTTAAACCTTAGCTATGGTTCAGTTGGAAGATTTCGCCAGTGCTGTCCCGCGAACGCGAGGTCTGACTTTCCCGGAGAAGTGTCACCTCTCTCGGCATCTGTTCTGTGCAGTGAGCGGCAGAGAAGCAGCGCTTTCAGTTGGCCGCACCGCAGCCGACTCGTCAATAAATGAGTACAAAACAGCGTTTCCTAGCACCTGACGCTTACTGATTGTTTGGAATTATAAATATGAGCATAGTTCGTCTATTAATATAATGCAAATTTTTTTTTTGTTGTTACTCAGACGCAGGCAGTGCGCTGCATGAGACAAAAAAGTAATATAGCCAAAACAACCGCATAGCCGCTCTTTAGTGTAAATGCATGTTGATTTTATCAGACGATGCCACGATTATAAATGAGAGTGACTCATGATTAACATGTATTAAAAGGGGTCGTGTTTAGTCACTATTTAGTGTGGTATTTTTTGACAATATTCACTCATCATGACAGTAAAATAGGGCATTCTAAGTCAATATACTGCAGTATTTCCTCTCTCAATCAGTAGAAAATATGGTTAACACCCGGTCATGAATGAAAAAAAAAATACCGTCATGTACCGTGAAACCGGTATAATTTTGAAAAATACCGTGATATAAATATTTGGTCATACTGCCCAGCACTAATATATATACAGGCTAAAGTAAAGCTCTCAGATTCCATCAAAAATATCTTAATTTGTGTTCCGAAGATGAACGAAGGTCTTACGGGTTTGAAACGACATGAGGGTGAGTAATTAATGACAGAATTTTCATTTTTGGGTGAACTAACCCTTTAAGGACCGTTTACACAAACATGGGCTTGATCCCAGAGAAGGGCAGTATGGCAAATGAGGAGTGTGACGCTGCTTCTCGTGCTTATTGCCCTTGAAGCAGATATTTATTTATTTTAATGATGTGAATTTATTTTTCCTTTGATCAAAAGGGTGTTCTCGTAACAAAGGATCAGCATCTAGGACAGTTCCAGTATCACCTCTGCTTCTAAAGCCATGATGTAGTCCTGTTTTTGTTAAATCTGCTGCTGAACATGTTTGAGTTAATGGACCTGTTGCTATGACAACAGCTCTTTTGATAAAATTCAAAGAACAGATCAGTCCAGGATTAGGACAAATGGTCAACAGTTAACTACAGATAATCGACGTAGTAATCCATGCATGATGAATCTAGGGGACTGGCTCTCAATCAGAGGGTTGGGGCCCACTAGAGAGCCTCAGCAAACTTCCAAGGAAGCTTAAAGTTGAAGATGAAAATAAGACAAAATCATCATTAAAATAAGCTAATAAAACTAAAAATCAAGATATTTCTAATTTTTATTGTTTTTTTTTGTTTGTTTTTTTTGAGCAACCAGAGTTCCCACTGTCTTTTAAAAAAAAGATAAGGCTGATTTTAAAAGTTTGATTTCTAGGCCTGAAAAGTCATATAAAATTAATACAACTGTACATCTCCATGGGCATTTTGTATAATAAATATATTTTTTTTCTAGTTATGCAAAGGTAGAAATTCTGAGTAAAGTAAATCCTTATCATTAATCCTTATCCAGTAAATCACAAACAACTTAAAAAAAATCATGGGGCCTTCGAATATTGCTATGAACAGTGGGGGGCCTTGGAGTCACAAAGGTTGAGAACAATTGGTATATAGGGACAATTATTGTGCTGATGCCATTGTCATTTGGATATACAGCTCCTGCTAATTTACAAATAAAGAACAAATGGATAACTGATTTAGAGTGATTTTTTCAAAGTGTAGAGCAGTACGCCATTTTTTATATATTTATCTATGATGAGTTTCCGGAGGTCAGTAGATCAAGATGATCTAGTGTGCACTTTTTACTTGTTGAGTTGTTGATGCAGTGACATGACTCAGTGCTATTATTCTTGTAGTGCACCAGTTGGGCATCGCCTGACTCGAGTATGAAGTTCATTTGTCAGTTAGTTGGAAACTTTCTAGAGCAGAGAGGAAGCTCTGTGCACTCCAGACATTAATGTTATTATGCTGTGGGTGCAGTGCCCTGGAACGTTTTTGACTTGTCCTATTACTCCACTCCCCAAGTGCACCCCATGAACCCTCGGGAGCCGAAAAATGCAGGGGCCTGGCCCTCTAAGCTATCTTCCCTCTCTCACTTCCCTCTCTCTCCTTCCTCTGCATGTAAACAAAGTCTTGATCGAGCAATTTGCACTTCATCTGTGCACTTGCTAACTTTAGCCTTTCTGTTTGGGGGTGGGAGGGGGCTTCCATTCCCATAATACAATTTGCTCACCCATACGGACATTTGACACAGCTGAATCCCTCTCCTATTCGTATTGGTGTGTTCAACCCCCTGCTCATCAGGACAGGACGGGCACAGAGAGAGAGAGAGGGGACTGGACCGGGAGGCAGACCCCAGAGCGGCTCATGTTTCGCAGGGCTGGGAACCTGTTGGCTATGGACTTGAATTGAGATTTTGTGTTTTGTAGTTTCAAAAAGCAATCAGGAGGCTGGCAGCCTGGCCTCTTTGGTACAATGCTCCTGGATTCCAGCTGTCACAGTAGCAGGCACGATTCTAGGAATTGCTCGGTGCGCCAAGACAAATCCACCTTGCATCCCTGGACAAAGCCTGGCAAATGAGAGTTTTGAAGTGAGCGGACCACTGGGAAAAAGAGTGTACGAGGGACAACGGCCAGAACGGAGTTGTCTGCGAGCTCTTAAACGGAAGCTGATCCTCCTTGACGGAAGTCCCTTAGGACGTACTGTAGGAGTAGCTTGTCCATTTTCTTTTTTTTTTTCTTTTTTTTTTCTCGTTTCTTACTTTTTGATTCCTTTGATATTGCCAATATGATGATCAAGGAGGCCTCGTTAAGGGAGGATCCCGACTTTCGGGGCGAACTGGCCTTTTTGGCCCGAGGTTGTGACTTTGTTCTTCCGTCACGGTTCAAGAAAAGGCTCAAGTCTTTCCAGCAAGCCCAGGTCAGTAGCCAACCTCTGTAGTTCAGCAAAGAATGCCGTGTCTAACTCTCACATGCCAGACAAGACAAACTATTCACAGGCAGATACCAAAGTGTTTATTAATAGGACAGTGGAAGGGGGTGAGGCAGGGCAGGAATACAGTGTCCAAGTGTTGCGTACAGGAGCTTCGAAGAGGGGGGGAGGAAGTGGACGGGACGGGATGGGCCGGGCTGGGCTCGAGCCACAGCTGCTCTCTTCAATACGTCCATGCAGGCCTGCTCCACTTGCAGTGGAGTTCTCTAAAATTCAGTCACATTTCAACAGCTCTCTTTCTGTTTGATTGACAGTAAGACTGTGTTGTTCAGAAATAAGCTGCCTTAGGTGTGCACTGTGACTCTAGGGTTTTGCCCAGAGACCAGAATAAGAACAGTATGTCAAGGCTATGTATAGAATGTGTTAGACATTTCCACAGCTTGTTATTAGAAGTTTAACCTTGGTGCTGGAAGGTCCCGTCTGAAAAGAATGAAGTAAATGGACATCAGCTGTCAGTGTCGGGCCTGTGAATTAGACTGTATGCATGCATTGCATACAGTGATTTGGATCACCATGCAACATGTCCCAATCATTGATCCAATCCATGAAGAATCCATGCAAAACACTCTACTTCTCCATTAGATCAACGAGAAATAAATATAGGTGGAAATAAAAGTAAACCAATCCCCTGAAATGAAGAGTTTGGCTTGTTTTGGTGAGGGCAGCAAGGTTAGATGGAAAATGTCTGTCTTATTTTTGCTGAGGCGTTCTTGTCATCACATTGGCAGGAAAGTTGATGAGGCCGCCTATGGTTTTACTGATAATCCACCTCACTTCATCACTGTGAATATGTTATCAGAATGAGAGCCAGCCTCCTCGCACAGCAAGTACAGAGAGAAAATTTCACACAAAGATGATTAAGCAGCTATCTTTAGCGTTATGGAAAACTTTAAAGACAATTTTTACTTTAATTTGATACTGCATATTGCTACATATACTTCAGATAATCTGAAGAGCTTGGAGATGATGCTAAACACTTATGAGAAGATGTGCACTAAATATATATATATGTATTAAAAAATATGTGCTGCTTTGATGTTTTCTCAGTATTCTTAATACTGGTTGACCTTTCTTTAATTTTCTCTCTCTGTTTCTCAATAGATCCAGCCTGAGAAGAAACCTGGAACACCTTCTCCAGCTCTAGCACCTGCACCCTCTTCGCCAACCCCACGGACGCCCAGCCCTCCACCAGCCAAAGTGGTGGCCACACCCCCACCCTCCTCCATAAACATTCCACGCTTCTACTTCCCCAAAGGCCTTCCAAACTGTGCAGCCAACTATGATGAGGCCATTGCCAAAATCGAGGCAGCCTTCACAGAGTTCGAGGAGGAGAAAGCTGACATTTATGAAATGGGCAAGATAGCAAAGGTGCATATGAATTGTGAATTGTTTAGCTTAAAATGAGATTCATAATCTCTGAACCATTCTTAGTAGTCTTGGATTGACAGTTCTGAACATATAAACTGACACTTGTTTTACGTAGATGTGCTTGCCAAATTGTATTGCCATAGCACCATGATGGATGCCATCTCATAGAAACATCCTATTTAATCTTCTCACTGTTTGAATATTATATAAACAGTATCATAAAATGAAGAAATATCAACAGAATAACCCATCTTGACGTTTACATTCTAAGAATCAGATATTTGGACCTTAAAAGGATCTTATCATTTAGAATGATTTATTTTGTTTCTCTTTAAGTAAAGCTGTTTTTACAGAATTTAAGTAATATTGTGATGTAATAAAAACAAGTGTTATACACTGCTTATATTTATTTTGTGACTAAACATGATAGTGAATAGGGCTTCTTATGTCAGTGCCATTTTAAAATACAAAAACAGCATATTCATGCATTTCGTTTCGCAGGCATGCGGGTGTCCCCTCTATTGGAAAGCACCCATGTTTATTTGCGCTGGTGGAGAGAGGACAGGTTTTGTTTCTGTTCACTCATTCATTGCAACATGGAGAAAGTAAGTGTCAGCACACATATTACTTCCCATGAAAATAGGTGCTTTTGTATTTGTCATTTTGTATGGCATCTGATTGAGTTTTTGCCCTTATTTGTCTTCACAGGTTATTACACAGCTGCTATGATGATGCATCCAAGTTTGTTTACTTGCTAGCCAAACCAGGCTGCAATTACCTGGAACAAGAAGATTTCATCCCTCTGTTACAGGTTAGAACATTGTAACAGTGCATTTAACTGTGAAAAGTAAAACTTTTAGTACTACCTGTATTTCTGCATCACTGATTACTAAAAGTAGATATAAAATCATGGTAATGAATAAATGAATTCTTCTTGCAACTTCTTGGCAACATCTTGCAACATCTTGGCCTCAACTTCAAACTTATAAACAGCACAAATTGTGGTGTTGTGTGGGACTGAATGCTCAAAGCTTAGTGTGACCACCACTTGGCACACAGATATTGCACAATTTACCTTTAACAAACAACACACACAACAATTTGCAATGTGAAAATTACAAATGGCTTAAACAAACAAACATATATATGTATATGTTATATTATATATTTTCAAACTGATTGTCCTATGTTGGATCCCATGGATGTTGGAGTCTGTATATACATAGTCTATAACAATGTTAAATTAAATAAATTCTTTACGTAGGCAATCAGAAGGAGCTTTGTAGATTTAAACTGTTAGGTCAGGAGTCATCTCACTCTTGTTTTTTTGTTTTGTTTTGTTTTTTTAGGACATCGTGGACACTCATCCAGGGCTGACTTTTTTAAAAGATGCTCCTGAATTCCATTCCCGGTACATCACAACAGTAAGTAACTTTATTAATGGCTCAATGACACAGGCAGGAGCTATTTCATGGGGATAAGATTACAGGAATGTTGGTTTTGTTGTCATTGGAACACGCTACAAAATTCTTTGATTGTTTTTAAACATCGTTCCACAACTATTTTAGTGTCAGCTACTGTCAACAGGAACATGACTTTGCTTTGTCCTGGGTTAATCATCAGCCTGACAACTGGAATCTCTATTTGTAGCATTGCTTCAATATTTCAATATTGAATTTGAAAGCTTGTTAGCTTACTAAAGTGTTTATGGTAAATCAGATCCAGCTATCTGAACAGTGAGACGTGGAGCCCAGTGCGTCTGTCTGTCTGTCTGTCTGTGGGACAGCTGCAACACGTGCTGCGGAGGGGGTGGGAAGGGTAATGGCGTCAAAGTGGCCTGACATCACGGAAACACGGATGCCACCAACAGGCCGCTGACCCTGGTCTTGCACAACCCCATATTTAGACACTTCCTTGCTCTGGTGCACTGGTTGACACACCCCGGGACCAATCTCTCCTAGGAAGACTGATCTACCAGGAAATGCATGTTAATCCACACTGATGTCACTGTTTCTGTTGGAGTCTGAAGCATGCGGCCTTTGTCACCACAGGGCTAGATATAACTCAGTATGCCTAAGTACAACCAGTCACTAGACGACTGTATCTACAGGCAAATGGAACTTATGGATGGAATAATCAGCCCTTAAAGGAATAGTTTAATAAAGAAATGGAAAATTTTGTCATAATTTACTCACCCTCATGTAATTTCAAACCTGCGTGGTTTGAGATTTCAGAGCTGTGATGGATGGAAAAAGTATTCAATAAGTAATGTCTTAAATTTAGTTCTGTTCCTCACACAAAGCTATCATATGTGACCCTAGACCACAAAACCAGTCTTAAGTCGCTGGGGTATATTTGTAGCAATAGCCAAAAATACATTGAATGGGTCAAAATTATCGATTTTTCTTTTATGCCAAAAATCATTAGGATATTAAGTAAAGATCATGTTCCATGAAGATATTTTGTAAATTTCCTACTATAAATATATTAAAACTTAATTTTTGATTAGTAATATGCATTGCTAAGAACTTAATTTGGACAACTTTAAAGGCGATTTTCTCAATATTTAGATTTTTTTTGCACCCTCAGATTTCTGATTTTCAAATAGTTGTATCTCGGCCAAATATTGTCCTATCCTAACAAACCATACATCAATGGAAAGCTTATTTATTCAGCTTTCAGATGATGTATAAATCTCAATTTCAAAAAGTTTTGTGGTCTAGGGTCTCACATATGGCTTCAGTGAACTTGGAATAAAGTACACATGTCATGTGGGTGGCTTTTATGGTGCTTTTTTGTCTTTTGGAGCTTGACTGCTTCAATCTTATAATTCACTTTCTGACTAACATCTGTGTTTTTTTTGTGTGTGTTCAACAAAAGAAAGTCAGTCAAACAGGTTTGATGGTGGCGAGCAGCGTTTAGGTGCATATTTTTTTTAAATATCACAGTTATCATCAATACTAGTATACTGCGACACCCCTGATGTGCACATTCGCTCTGCAAAATGTCTTCTCTTATCAAATGAGGTATCATTAAAATCCAAATTATCAGCTCTCAGTGGCTGTTTGGGTTTGACTAGATGCCATTATGCATATAGATTATTGCTTTTGGAACTTGTTTAATCAGTTAGGCTTTATGTATTTAGATGCCATAGTTAGTATGATGTAAAATGTGAAGAAAACTTTGAAATAAAGACTTTTTTGGATTATGTCCAAAGTAGTCCATTTTTTTTATTATGGATTGTTCAAAGATGGAGTGTTTTCAAACAGAAAGAAGTTTCTTCGCACGTCAGATTTTTGGAGTTTAAGCAAGCACTTTATTCTGTCTTTTTTGGGGTTTTTTTTGTAAAAAAAACTTTTTGACATCCTCAGCTCCATGATGTCCTCTCTCTAACCTCCAGGTGATTCAAAGAATATTTTACACAGTTAATCGCTCTTGGACAGGCAAAATCAACATGATAGAGCTCAGGAGAAGCAACTTCCTCCAGGTGAACACCATTAAATGCCACCATAACTATAGGCTTTCAATGCTTTCAATTCAATTTCCAAAACTTGACGGAACTATTTCATCAAAAGCCACTCTCTCTGTCTCACCAGACTCTCGCCTTGCTGGAAGAAGAGGACGACATCAATCAAATCACAGATTATTTCTCTTATGAGCACTTCTATGTCATTTACTGTAAGTTCTGGGAGCTGGACACTGACCATGACCTCTTCATCGACCCCAAGGACCTGGCCAGGTACAACGACCATGGTAAGTACACAGTGAACCTGTTTTTGCTCAGAAAACCTGCGTTAGCTTTTATCGCTATTTAAAGTATAGTTCGCCCAAAAAGTTCTGTCAGCATTTACTCATTTTTGGGTAAGCTATGCATTACATGAACTCATGTTGTTACTCTAGATGAGTCTCATTCAGTTTTCCACAGACTTGTGGTACTGAGAAATGGCTTTTCATGCGTATCTGCTTTGTGTTCTTCTTTGGAAAGCCTCATCAAGCAGAATCATTGAGAGGCTGTTCTCAGGAGCTGTCACAAGGTAAGAGCTGCTGGGGTGAAATAAGGTGGTATCTGAGATTTTGGGTGGTATACATGTGACACAAGTTTCTTTCTTCTAGGGGAAAGTCAGTGCAGAGAGAAGGAAGAATGAGCTATGCTGAGTTTGTTTGGTTCCTCATTTCAGAGGAGGACAAAAAGAATCCCACAAGGTAATGAAACAGATGAATCAAACATGATAGAGACACTACAGTTACTGCTAATTGAAATAAATCTGAAAATATAAATATCAGATGAAACTTAAACATAAAAATAGAAATGTTACCTTAGCAACGAACTGAAGTAAGTACTAAAATTTCTAAAACTGAAATAAAGTTATATAGAGACTAAAAACTAAAATTAAAAGGACAACTGAAAACAACACAGTTGAGAACATCTGTCTTTAAAAAGTGTTATGATTTATTGATAAATTCATTTATATTTATAAAAAAAACATGCAGTGTCCTCTGGAACACAGATAAGGATAATTTTATCCAAAGTTGGCACTTTGAAGTGTAAAAATACCCAAAATACTTTCGGGGGCCATTTTAATCATGATTTTAGTTATATCTTCACTTCTTTACTATATAACATTATCTCTCTCTCTCTGTTCAGTGTAGAGTACTGGTTCCGCTGTATGGATATGGATGGAGATGGTGTTCTCTCCATGTTTGAATTGGAGTTTTTCTATGAGGAGCAGTGTGAACGCATGGAGGGGATGGGCATTGAGCCACTGCCTTTCCAAGATCTCCTGTGCCAGATGCTGGACTTAGTTAAACCAGAATGCCCAGGTAAAGAACCCATTCTGATCCTCTCACTCATATCACGCATATGATCAGTCGAAACAGGAAGAACATGAAGCTACCTCTAAAGTAAAAATAACACACACATAGTCGTAGTGGAAGGTATACAAGCTCTAATCCCATGTTCTGTTCTGATCCAAGACCCTTCACTTTCTCCCTCAATGTCCTGTCATTCTAGAATTTCATATCAGCTAAAAGGTGTGAATTGAATAAAAGTAGCATTGAATGAAAGTTTCTACCAAACGTAAAAATGTCGATGTAAGATACTGATAAATTGTATATTTTTCAGTATAGTGCGCCTGTCCAGTGAATACATGTATGTGTAATGTAAACAAATGACATCTCTTGGCAGGTAAAATTACTCTTCGAGATCTGAAGCGCTGCAGGATGGCACATATATTCTACGACACATTCTTCAATCTGGAGAAGTACCTGGACCATGAGCAGAGAGATCCCTTTGCAGTGCAGAAGGTCAGAGTTTGATGGGTTACATCTGTGTTCAAATCCCGTGTGCTGAATATTATCTCTGTTAGAACGTTAGTTAGTGCGTTCTATAACTGTACGTGTGTGTGTATCAGGATTTGGATAGTGACGGTCCAGAGCCCTCAGACTGGGACAAGTATGCTGCCGAAGAGTATGAGATTCTTGTGGCAGAGGAGACGGCCAATGAACAGCTACGAGAGGGGTGAGTCAATGCGCTCTGTAATGGAATGAATTCGCTACAGAGTTCATTGCATTGCATAGAGATGAGATACCATCTATATATGGTTGAACTTCAGAGGAGTATAAAGCGTAACTGTTGCATGCTTGCTTTTGCAGATCGTTCGACGACGATTACGAGTCCGATGAGCTCACAGTCTCCACAGACATTGGAAATAAAATGGATAAGCTGGTCATATCTGATTTATCGGGATAAGTTGCCATTTTTGTATACACACCATGACGTTGTACGGATAACCACCTCGCCATATTTTCCCTCACGTGTCAAAAAGGGAAAACGTTTTTCTACATTTCACGGCATTTGCGTGTGTTTGCATGTGTGCAATAGAACTAATTCTAAAACCAAAAGGCTTCAGACACCCACAAAAAGGCTTTATGTGCAATATGTCTTAACATGTAAATGTAAACTCATTGTTTTTCACTCCCTTACCGACAGTCACATCCACTCCCCTCAAACTAAACTGCCGGCTGGTTCCATCCACCCTTCACAAAGACTTTGATGTGAAACAAAAGGACTTTTTAGTAACTTTAGAAAGAGTTTAGAATGTGCTTTAATGTGAGTGAAACTATATGTAATGCTGCCATATATTTTTAAAGGGTGGGGAGGGGAAAAAAGAGAGACTTTATACTTGTGTGGCACGTAACTCACAGAAACTAGTCCTCTCGCACTAAATTAGACATTTAAGACATGAGATCAGCACATATCCTGTGCTATGCTGTGTTGCACATTATGTTTAAGGGACATGACAATGGTACACCCGTGTTGCTCACTGATGGTATTGCATGTTGTTGCTTAAAAAAAAAAAAGACAGAAAGTTGTGACTTTTACAGTGTTTGAACTTAACTACAGACATCGAACCTCCATTTACATATTTCCAGACGAACTGACCAGGACAATCTTAGACTTGAAAGTGCTTTTTGGAAATGTCCTTTCTCGGCTATTATAATATGTTTTTATCTGGGGTTGAAATGGTCATATCTTTTTCAAGAAATGTAAACATTAAATATATATATATATATATATATATATATATAATTTTGGATGTAATAATGCCAGTTCATCAGAATACAATGACTACATCTGAATGGCTGTTAATGGAGAAAGGTGCCCCCAGATAGACATCTACCCGCAGGGGCTAACTGGGCCATGCTAACCAAACAAACCCTGACCCCTCGCCCCTAATCCAACCCGATAAACTCAAACATATGCAGAATAGAGCAAAAATAGTGGCTATAACACTATTTATTAGGTGTAACTCACTGTTTAAGATTATACAGAAGATCACAGTCCTTCTGACCCACTCAATCAAGTCAATCAAGCCAAAATTCAATCCACTCAGAATTCAGTGCTCATGTACCATCTTCTACTGTTAACTCATGTTTTCACATTTAATGTGCAACGAATAGCAATTGCAAAAATAACCACCTCAAACTGTTCTGCCATTGGTTAGTCAAACAGCTAGTCCCGCCCCAAACACACACCATTGGGTTCAAAGCACCACAGAGCAATAGTGTTTACAGGGAAATCAACTTATGCTTGCTTATAGTTCTTTGCCATTAAACTGGGATTGGAGAAAGTATTTAACTATCCAAAATGACACAATTTAGCTTTAATGAGTGACTGTCTCTTAGTGCTGGCCAGCCTGTTCAGTGTTTTACAAATGTCTCTCTGTGTGCTTGATGGCCAAATCTCCCTCCACTCCGTCACACTCTTTGGTTTATGTAATTAGTGTAATATATTTATATATGTGAAGTGGTTTTGTTTGTTTTTGCTTGGCTAGCCATTTTCATGGTTTACCAGTAGCTTTTTCTTGTACTGTAGTCTAGCTGTTTTATGACATTTATTTTATATAACCACTGTAAATGTCTTTGTATTTTATTTTTCCCATGTGATTGACTCTACCACTGAGTGGTAGGGAATGTTTAAATTATGATATATCTCTAACTGCCAGTGTTATATAATGTGCGTTAAGCTGAGTGGGCAGGGGCTTTATGAAGGAATTCAATATGAATTCACTGACAGGTGACAATCAACTGGACTCGTTTCTGCGGTTAATGACATGCAAGTAGCACTTCTTAGAAGAAAAAAAAAACCAGAGCAATACAACTGCTGTAGTGTGTTACACTTTTATCAGGACTATTAGACGTTGAGATGAAAACACAAAGCTAAAACTAAACTTGATTAATGCTACAATCCTGGTTCATTTTTATCACTAGCACATTGAGCGCTATGCAAATCTGATCTTCTGGACAGCTATTGGCAGATACAGAAGCTGTAAACAACAAAACATGTTAGTGTGCGACTTTTTTTTTTTGAGTTTTATATCTTTCCATGTGTTCTTTTGGACTTGATATGTCTTGCTTGCAGACGGTGAAAGACGGGACTTAAGTAGCGTGATCTCTTAAGTGCTCTGATGAGATGGCTCTGGTGTTCGCATGAATTTTCCCTCATTTTTTTTTCTTTTGGAAAATTATGAAAATAAATAAAAATGTTAATTCATGCAATGTCTACAGGGTGTTCATTGGTATATGATAAGGAACGGTTATAATAATAGGGGTAGTAGGGAGGTACATGTGCAAAACCTTACTTGACTGCAAACAATCCATTTTTATCCTCTTATGATAAACCTTAATATTACATTACAGGAGTTGCTGATAGGTGCACAAGAGGCCCGTCACAGAGATGGCACACCAGAAAGTTGCTTTGACACTTACTTGCTTATGTATATACATAGTCATTTTGCATAGTTGCTACATTACATCTCCACTGAAATATTTGTGATTCAATGTAAAATAAATTATAATAAAATATTATATTTAATATGTTATATTAAATTAGTATATATAAAATTATAATTAGATTAAAAACTTTCAATATTAATTAAACATGGCTCAGACTGCACTTTGATAGCTCTCTTCATCACCTACTTTAATACAGAATATTGTTATTTAAAGGAATAGTTACATTTTGCTGAAAATGTACTCACCCTCAGGCCATCCCAGATGTAGATGAGTTTGTTTCTTCATGAGAACAATTTTTAGCATTACATCACTTGCTCACCAATGGATCCTCTGCAGTGAATGGTTGCCTTCAGAATGAGAGTCCAAACAGCTGATAAAAACATCACAACAACTCCAGTCCATCAATTAATGTCTTGTGAAGTGAAAAATCCATCAAGATGTTTAAACTTCAAACCAAAATACGAGTCCATAATGCTTCCTCTAGTGAAAAACTCCATCCCCTGTTGTCCTCATCAAAATCCACCAACATATTTTTTTCAGAACTGATTCAGATGAGACAACTTTTTCACTGGAAACAAAGCAAAGTTATGGATAGAGGACTAGTATTTTAGCTGAAAGCAATGGTTTAAAGTTAAAAACATCTTAATGATGAATTTGTTTCTTACAAATACGCAGCATTTCACTTTACAAGACCTTAACTGATGGACTGGAGTTGCATGGATTATTACCTGATGTTTTTATCAGCTATTTGGACTCTCATTCTGACGGCACCCATTCACTGCAGAGGATCCATTGGTGAGCAAGTGATGTAATGCTAAATCTCTCCAAATCTGTTCCAATGAAGAAACAAACTCATCTACATCTTCGATGGCCTGAGGGTGGGTACATTTTCAGCAAATTTTCATTTTTGGGTGAACTATTCCTTTAAAGAACGAACATCCTACGTAGACCATAACTGTGAGGCAACCCCTTTTTATGATCTGTTATCAAACACAGTGGACTATTCATTTATTGCATGCGATTTATATGCATGTAGTGACTGCTTTGTGGTGTTTCCCTGGAGCCCGTCATTAAGTGGGATCCTATATCCACATGTAAATAGCACTGAATTAAAGATAATGTGCTCTTACTGTCACGAATCCGGTCCATGAACTTCCGTCTGCTAGCCATCAGAGGTCACCCTTTCCATTTTCATTGACTCTCGCACTACACACTGTTGCATATCACCCCGGACTACATATCCCATCATTCATTGCACTGATTGCACACAGCACTGATTGCACTCAGCTGTTTCACTGATTGCACACAGCACTGATTGCACACAGCTGTTTCATATCACTCACTCACTATATAACACTCACTCAAACAACCATTCTCTGCCGAGTATTGCTTAGCCGGTTATTATTCCTAGTTTCTGTTATCCTGCCCGTGTTTCCTTGTTTTGCCTTGCCTTGCCTTGTCTGTTTTCTCGGTTTCTGATCCTTGCCTGGTTTCCTGGATTTATCCCTTTAGTCTCGCCCTTGTGATCCTGTTCGCCAATCGTTGACCTACGCTAGCCCTAGGACTATTCCTGCCTGTGTTTCTGACCTCCTCTCATGTTAATAAAGCTTGCATATGGATCCGCACGTCTCACGTCTTGTCAGCCCCGTAACAATGGACATGGTTAAATATGGCTAGCTGTGGAACAAGCAACATTAATTTAGTTAAAATATATGACATTGACTGAAGCAAACTAAATTTATTGATGATAAATCGGGTTTTTGTGTATTTAAAACACATACAGTTTATTAGTACAATTACATAAATCTTACCTGTTTCTTATCTCTTTTATTTGCGTATGACTGACAAATATGCATCATATTAAGTTTATTATTTTGTTTATGTACAAAATGTGTAATCCAAATAGATGTACGTTTTATATGCAATTCAACTACAGAAATGTAAAATGTAGGTGTATATATAACAGTATAACATTTGATTGCAGTGTTCAAGCAATAGCAGCCTAAAATTTCCACTCTCTTACACTAACTCTTCCTGAAATTTTAATCTCCAGAATCCTCTGTGTAGTCGTTCATCCAGAGCTGCTGCTTTTCTTTGTTGAGTGAAGGTTGTTTTAATTATCAGTGATACATTTGCATTTGCAAGGGACAAAAGCACTCTGCATTAGCACAGCTTGTCTTCCATTTCAGACATTATTCCCTAATGCCCTCTCAAACATTGTTTTAGCAGCACGTTTCCATCCCTGAAGAATATTACGATGCCTGTCTTGTCTCTTCTCTCTCTTTGGCTTCTTGTCAGGACAGAGGCACAGATATGGAGACATATCTCGTCACAGTTGATTGATATAAGCAATTTTGTGTTATACTGCTTCCTTTTTTGCTGACTGATATTTGCGATTGGCTCCCCGACGGGTTTCTCTCATGGGTGTTAAATGAGCTTTCATGATAAACTAAATCAGATAAACTGCTTTGATTTATGACACAGGTTACTGCGCACTAACACCTCTGAAGTACAGCATTGAACCTTTATGTCAGATTGTCTTTGTCTTATAGGGCAGATGTTAAGTTATCAGTCACCTTATGATGCTTAGCTCATGGTTCAAATTAAGAGGATGTGGTTCATTTTATGAGGGATCTGGTTTCGGTTTGCCTTATGTAATTACAGCACTCTGTCCAGCAGGATGATTTCAGTTAAGATATGATGTTGATATTCATTTACCAGAGTCAGATTGATGAGAAATTTGTGAATCAGAAATCTGTGACTGTGGTCTGCAGATACTGTCTTAAATGTTATAGATGTGGTGCAGATGAGGTGTTGTTTGTGCTCACTGGGATTCAGGTTTGAGTCTGGCCTGTTTTTTTTTTTTCTTTGCTCTAAATTAAAGGAAAAAAGCCTGTAAAAAGTATATCATGATTTATCCAATTTGGCTTTTATGAAAATAAAATCTGGTTTGCCTAGTGTGCAGTGATTGCAATATTGAGGACAATAAAATGCAATTTAGTCAATCAATATGTAAGTGAAAATTCAAATGTTTATTTTTACAAAATAAAGCAAATTGGTTTTGTATCAGCTTGCCTGAAAACAATTATATTGCGACAATGACTGGCTGACTGTTGACTATCCTGCTCCTTACACTAATATTGCCAAACTAATAAAGAAAACATGAACTTGAAATATTGATTTGAATTTATATGATATTTATAGCTTACTTGTCGATTACCTTGAGAAATATAGTACATTACGACATAAACGCCAGTCTGCCTAGCAGCAACACATACATGTTACAATATTAAATATTATTATTGTTGTTGTTTTTAATTATTTAACTATTATTTAAAAAGAGTGTTATTTAAAATTATTTATTTATTATTATTTATTATTATTTGCTACTACTTTTCAATTAACTAGTTATCTAACATAACTACAATGCTAATAACGTGTTTTTTTTTCTGTTTTTATTCAGAATTGTCTGTCTGATACCTTTTTTTTGTTCTTCAAGCAATGTTTGTCTATTCATGCTTTAACTGGAGACTCCTGAACTTCTAACCACATATCGAAAGGTCTGTGATCACTTTAAAATAAAAAATGATTACCTCAGAGGCAAGTTTTACAATTTGAAATGCAAAATTAGCTATATCAATTTATGTTGACAGGAAAAGAAAGGGGCCGAGTATTGTATGCGCTTATCGCCAGCAGTGATAGCTACTCTACAGAGCCCTCTTTAGCTTCCTAGCCTAGCCCAGCCTAGTCTTGCCTTGTCTGTTTTCTCGGTTTTTGATCTGTGCCTGTTTTTTCCTGGATTTATCCCTTTAGTCTCGCCCTTGTGATCCTGTTCGCCAATCGTTGACCTACGCTAGCCCTAGGACTATTCTTGTGTCTTGCCCGCCATATACCTGCTTGCCACCGTTCGACCCTGCCTGTGTTTCTGACCTCCTCTCATGTTAATAAAGCTTGCATATGGATCCGCACGTCTCACGTCTTGTCAGCCCCGTGACACTTACATTACATCTCTTAAAATGCTTATAAGTTTTGAAATAACATCAAATTGAAAAGGACAAATTCCCTTGCAAGATTGAAATGTTCCCCTCAAACAATGTTTAATAATAAAAAAGTCAAATAATCCTCTTTGGCTGTGGACATAAAAAGACTAATGTGTCTTATTGAACATAGACCTTCCGGCAAATTCCTGTAATCTGATATAGTGGAGTTAAGCAACATTTCAGACGGATTTCTGAATTCTGGGCAGTGAACTCCTGTAAATCAAGGCCATCCTGAAACTGTCCTTTGTTTTTTACTGTATGCGATTCGTTTTTTTTTTTTTTTTCCCCACTCTTCTGGTCTCTGTCTTTAGTTTCATTCCATCTGCAAACCACTCTTCCAGGTGTCCATACAGGAATAACTCCATGTTTGTCCTGTGCTGTCAATGACATACTACAGTGGGAAATACGTTATCTGATCAGTACAGCCAAACACAGTCTGTCTTTTTCTTTTTGTGCATGTCATGAATTATAATCACTTTTCATCCACCTCTCTTCTGGCAGATGTGAGGAGATTGCATTACCCTGGTGTAAATGCAGAGTAGAAGCACATGTTCTAGCTGTTGATGGGAATGTTTTTAATTCAATTCAACAAAGTGCACAAGCTTTCCGCATTGTCCAACCCCAGTCTCATTAGAAAACGTAAGTATTTCACAAGGTGGCGATTTCATATGAATGTGTAAGTCCAGTAAATGCCAAATTCTGTCAGCTATCAAACAACAATGATTGGAAAAGTCACAGGAACCTCTCAGATATGTTTCTGACATAGCATCTACCCAATTAAATGTATTTTATTTTAATTTTAAAAATTTTTTTTAACCCTAACAATGGACATTCTGAAACAGAACAGAGACCATTGCTTGCAGTTACAGTTGGCAGTATTCTTTATGATGGAGGTTTCTTGTCACAGCAGCCTGATGGTGAGGGAGACATACAACCTATGTACAAACTATGTAAGTTATGTACCAACTAATTACACAAAATGAGCAACAGAAAGCCAAACCTGTGTATCTGCCAGCCAAACCTTGACTTTCCCTTGACACAGACATTGTTTGTAACCAATTCTCACGTTTAACTAGTTGCTTATTAGCACATATTAGTGCCTTACTCTACACAGCCATATTTTAGATCACTTTATCCTACCTAAACTTAACAACGACCTTACTAACTATTAATAAGCAGCAAATTAGGAGATAACTGAGGCAGAAGTCATAGTTGATATACTTAATAGTGAGAATTGGTCCCCAAACTAAAAGTGTGACCTTTTTGTTTAATCTTTTGGTGTTTTAACCAGTTACAACTTGTTAAACATGAGCTCATATTTAACTTTATCTAACTGTTTATATGAATTAACTTGAATGCATCATGTGGTCTTTTCTTTACCGCTTCTGTTTTTACGGTGGTTTTATTACTAAAATGCATATTATTATTATTATTATTATTTATTAGCCGCAGTATTATTTATTTATGTTTTTAACAGTGCAACAATGATTTTAATGATGAACATATAGAGTCATCGTGGTTTGCAGTGGTAGCAGCTACTGTAGGTATGTGCCTGCGTTCTTGTGTTTATCTTTTCATCTATTCAGACTCTGCTTTATCAGACCTGAGCTGAAGAAAGCAGAGAAAGAGAGGGATGTGCTCCACACCCTTTGAAAGTGCTTTGATGTTAGAATCAGTGCACACATAGCTCTTCCTGTTCCAGACTGACACCTCTGACACTAGGGAACTTCAACAGGAGGGAACACCCTATCCTGTATCAGCCAGAAGCTGTCTGTGATTAAGAGAAGCGCATATCCGTTAGAAGATGATTACTGCCTTATTCACTCCAGATCTCCATCTCCAGGAAATCCCCTGACCATTCAGCCTCTACAACACCAACAGTACTTCACACTGTCACAGAAGAACACCTGGACTCTGCATTCATACATGATACAAATTTGCACCACACTATATTTCTTACACATTGTAAATAAAAGATTTTTGGTGGTGCACTGTCCTTGACCTCATTCTCTGCTTCAAAAGCAGTGTCTTTCATCAGTATGACTTTAAATTACCATTCAGGCTTAAAGTAATGCATTTATGTGGTAAAACCTACCATATCTGTGAGGTAGGTTGAGAAAAAAAAAATGGCATCAAACCCTTAATATTTAAAAATGCAGTAGCTCACACTCGTACATTATACATACACACAGTACATATACATATACTGTGTGTGTATATATATATATACAGTGGGTACGGAAAGTATTCAGACCCCCTTAAATTTTTCACTCTTTGTTATATTGCAGCCATTTGCTAAAATCATTTAAGTTAAATTTTTTTCCTCATTAATGTACACACAGCACCCCATATTGACAGAAAAACACAGAATTGTTGACATTTTTGCAGATTTATCAAATAAGTCTTTTATGCTCATGGGTGCATTTATTTGATCTAAAATGCAATAAAAACAGTAATATAGCGAAACATGATTACAATTTCAAATAACTTTCTTCTATTTGAATATCTTTTCAAATGTCACTTATCGATGGGAAAGCTGTTTTCAGCAGCCATTACTCCAGTCTTCAGTGTCACATGATCCTTCAGAAATCATTTTAATATGCGGATTTGCTGCTCAAGAAACATTTCTTATTATCAATGTTGAAAAATCACACTTCACTATGAATCAAACCTTTTTTTTTTAATCCAAGGCCTCAATAAAATCTAAAAATGAGAATTATTGCAATATCATGGAGGATTAGTTTTCATCACATGTTACAATGTGAGCAATTCATAAGTAACAGCACTAAACACGCTACAGTAAAATGCAAAATCACAGTATTGATGATCCTCTGCGCTCCTGCCCTACTCTTAACTGTCCTGCTGGTGGCAGCAGACACATTTACACCGTGTGACCTGACCTGCCTTGCCACTGTTAGCGAAGTGAAATGTAGGACAAGGGGCATTGAGTTTGTTCAACTGTGCTGCTCTGATTTTGAGACTTAAAAAAAGTATTTTCAGCTACCTACATGGTTATGCCATGAGTCACGGACATGCAGTGGACTTAAAATAGTTTGCATACTTGAATGACAGTTTAATAATCCATCGAATTTTCTAAATTTGTCTTGTGATGACAGACTAGAAAGCATGCAGACAAGCCTGCAAACCTGCAAAACCATACAAATGCGGGATGGTGCCGCAAACAGTGACCCATAATATAATGACATTTAGGAGAACTGCAAGGATGTAACTACTTATTCACAATTTAGGGAGTCTAACGGTAAAATTTAAAGACTCAACCATTGTTAAACATTTTGATAATTTTTCTGAATAGGCTATTGTGTGGAATCTCCTTCTTCATAGTGGTTGCAGTACTGTGTTTTGTGTGGTCAGCTTGACCATTATAAAAACATCGGTAACACTTTACAATACAGTCTCATTAGTTAATGCATTAACTAACAAAGAGCAATACATTTTACAGTGTTTATTAGGTTAATATTTGTAAACGTTAATAAAAATACAGCTGTTCATTGTTAGTTCATGTTAGATCAGGTCCATTAAATAATATGAACAGACAGAACTTTCGATTTTAATAACGTTTTAGTAACTATTGAAATTAAAATGAACTGAGATTAAAAAATAAAATGTTTTTCATTGTTCATGTTAACAAATTATAGAAACAGATAACTAATAAATGGACATTGTGGTAAAGTGTTACCAAACATCAAAACCAAGGATACTCATTGTTGGACAGATTACTTCTGTTTATAAATTGCAATAAATAAACAAACAAATAAATACATACATAAATAATCAGCGACATAATCTTATAACCACATAATCCTATAGTCACACAAATAAAAAGAATCTTGCATTATTTTGACAACAAAAAGAGCCTTACATGAAGTGTTTCTTCACATGTTTAAAAAAAATGCAACCACTAACGTTAGTTGTATTAAAAACAGAAAACGAACCATTTTTTTTGCCATCACTTGATAATCAATATGCAATCTTGTAAAAATCCATAAAACTACCTATAATCTGATTGGAACTAGCTACTGAACCCAGCATGAATAAATCTTTGTAAGCGCAAGCTTATCTGCTGCTGTCGTGGATAGTAAAAGCTGTGTCTGTGCATGTGTCTGTGCTGGTATTTAGGTTGAATCGTCTTTTCAATGGTTCCCCTCGGCTCTTCTGTGAAGTTCGTTTATATGGTTGCTTACGGTAAAAGGGGCAGGATCAAGCTCACATGTGCTGTCGGACATAATTGCCATGGCCGCGGAATCTACCCCTGACTGAGCGCTGGTGGAGCAGACTGGAGCAGGGATTGCCAAAGTTGTGTCTGGGGTGAAAGTGGAGCTCTGGAGTTTCTTTCAAGATCATTTTATTGCAGCGAGGTGAGTTTTTCATAGCGCGTATAAGCTCTATCTTTTGCCGCAGTTCGCGTTTGTGTGCTTTTTCCCAATTTAACGATGAAAATATGTTCATAACGGAAAGTTGCGTGCATTTTTGTGTCTGGACGGCGGTGACGCCGGGAGTCTGGGTTGGTTGGCCAACCAGGAGAAGAGACGGAAAACTTCATTATTCCGCAGGAAAACTGACCGTTTTGCATGGATTCTTTTTAGAAACCGTTATTTGCCCAAAGATGCTCAAAACTCGTCGTGCAACTTAAAGACTGGCGCGATGTTTGACGTCTGCGTCGCTGAATTCCAACTTTGGAATTTTGGAGATTTGTGTTATTTTATTTAGGCGCATTCTGTTACGTAAACGTTACAGTTTTATAAAAACGCTACATTTAAGCTTTATTAAAGCATTTTTTTTCATATCCTTGAGTCTTGTTATCAAATGTATTTAGGATGCTGAATTTCGCTGTCTTTTCCAGGTGTCTTTCCTTAGCGAATAGAATGTTCCAAAACAGGCAATTGCTGGAATGATGTCGACTAATATTTGACAAAGATTTCGGGATTGATGATGTGAAGTGAAGGTGGTCAACTCCATCATGCCCTAGTATTCCAGACAGCCTATCCTTTAACAGCTGTATCTGTTTATGGAGGAAAACATCGTGTGCTGTTGTCGTTGTTCTGTCATATATTGTGCAGAAAGTATCTCGACTTGATTGATACTCGTTTGTTTTTCTTTCTTTTTATTGTTTTGGTTTAATGCAGCGCCGTGCATCGTTTCCCAAACGTCAGAAAGTACTAGCTCCTCTTTCGTGCTGGGAATTAAAGCGCTCTAATTAGCAGCTCTGGAAAAAGACTTTTAAAGGTCGCTTTTATCTCTTGGATGATGTTGTTAGATAGTTTGTACCATGAGTTCTGCTCTTGCCTGGATCCAGAGGGCTTATTGGAGAGAAAGAAGCACTATATTATCTGTGAGAGGAGAAATGTGATCTGCAGAAAATGACGTCAGGTTTGCCTTCTCCAGCTGAGTGAGGGATTTCATAACTTTTTTGAAAACATGTAAATTATTGCACTGGGTCTTAAAATTCAATGTTTTATTAAAAAAAATAGCTGCAGAAAAATTAAATGTTGTTCCCATCAGCTCCTTATCATTTAATGTCTACAAACTTCAAAACCAGTGGTTCTCAACCAGGGACTGGGGCCAAAAGGCAAACTTCCAAGGAGGCCACACAATGATTTAAAATAAGCTATATAGAACAATTACAATATTCTATGTGCATCACTTTCATCACTTTCTCACTTTCACTCAGTTTTTTTCTAGTGCAGCATAGAGCAATTTCCCCACTACTTCCCATGGAGTGATACACACAATCTTCACTTACAATTTGTTCTGACCTGCTTGCTTTAGCTCCTGTTACTGAGACATTTTTTTTCTTCAATTGCACACAAAGCTGAAATTTGTTTCAATATTGTGTCAGAAACACCAGTAAAATTAAATCTATAAATAAAACATAGTGTTGCTGCATTTTTTGCTTGTATTACGCAACACTCTGGAATGCTTGGTTCTGATTGGTCAGTCGCAGCCTTCAACACACATATTTCTGAATAATGTCCGTTCCCCATGGCAACACTGTACAACCACTGTGCAAACCTATATCCCCTCCATAGCTGTGCTAATGTTCTGTCTCAGTCTCTACAAGTAAATATAACCATTTAAAGTTAAATCAATATTAAATATTAATCTATTTATTTATTTAGCAAATAGCCATTTTTGACCATTTTTGCAAAAGAAACCGTTCAAGAAACCATGTCTGGGTTTCTTTTACTACAGTGACCGCGTGACTGTACAGTTTACTATAGAAAAATACCGAAAGTGACCAAAGAGTGGCTGCTGAATATTACACATATATTGAGGACTTTGGAGTCAAAAAGGTTGAGAATCATTGTTCAAAAATATGCACTAACTAGGAAAATGTGCAAAAAAGAGCAGTACAACTGTAGTTTTTCATGTACCCACAACCAGCATATATCTGAGACACTTTCAAAACAAAGTAGCTGTATTATTTTTTGGCCAATATCTGATGAATCAGCTTCGACAGCCATTGGTTTCATCAGTCTGGGTGCTGTGCTGAGAGAGCTGGCATGAGGAGTTAAACTTCCTGATTGGGCATAGCTGCAGGAATGTGCTCTTCCTTTGAGGTCATGGGGTTGTACCTGGTGAGCTGGAGGTCTGTTTCCCCAGGGGCACCTCAAAAGCTACACATACACTCATACCCTCCCCCCTATAGTTCCCCATCTTCCCGGGAGCAGCTCTGTGCTTTGATGTGTGCTGATGTTATGCAGTGCAGCGTGATAAAATCTGTTGTGATTGTTCCTAATTGCAGCAGAGAGTCCACCTTCTTGAGGACGTTTCCTGATTTTCTCTGACTGGTGCCCTTTGAAACAACTTCGCATCTCTTAGTCACACTTATTGGTCAGTAGACGTTGTAAAATGCGATTTGTCCCATCTTGTGCAGGTTCAGAGAGTTCTTCTAGGAATGACTCTCTCTATTTTATACTTTGTCTCCATAACATCCGGTGAACTCAATGTCCTCCTTCATCTGCATTTATGTTTTGGAAAAAAGATGAGTAGAAAGGCAGTGATGGTTTTGGTCAAAAGTCACAAAGCAAAGTCACATGATCTTATCATTAGACTCTCAAGTGCGGTATTTTCCTTTGACCTCATTAGGCAGAGAAAGTCAGCATCTCTCCAACTGTTAAGCAAGACCGAACAAGTTTGTATCTGTGCTTTAACCATTAGCGCTTGGGAAATATGCATGCGGTGATGATGTGGCCGTCAGCTGGTCTATGAATCAGGATCCTGCTGCTCATCTTGAATCAGCCAATCACGGCCACATATGTGACCCTGGACCACAAAACCAGTCTTAAGTCGCTGGGGTATATTTGTAGCAATAGCCAAAAATACGTGTCATTCAGAGGAGCTAAAAGTGGCGTTCTGCATAACGTAATCATTGCGCTATTGTTTTCACGTTGCTGTAGGCTCTCACGTCTCGTTTGCGCTCTTAGCATCTTCTCCTGGGTTTGCATGTTTGTTTGGCACAGTGCTGCTATGTTTGCATGCCGGGCTTCTCTGTCTTCGTGGTGATTTACTCTATTGTTGACAGTTGATTTAGATGAAGATAAAAGAGGCCTTTCAACTCCATTTCCCACCACTTTCTCTAGACAGTTGCCTCCTCACCCAACTGTACACCCGTTACTTTAGCCAGCATTGTAAGCGACAAGCAGGATGCTGTTGCTGGATGCCATAAATACCTTTTTAAGCTGCTTTGTTTTGCATCTCTTGCAACAACCGACTAGGGTTGAAAAGATTTTCGATTGATATCTTTAGCTTAACATGTTGACAGGATCTTGTGCTTTAGTTGTCAGACAGTTTGCAAAGTAAAAACTTAAGCATGGCTGCAGCCATGCACGTTCAGACCAATGTCTTTTTCCATTGTGTGCTATATTTTACACATTTTTTGGCTTGTCTCATCACAACTGTTGTGCTTTAAAGGCATAGTTTACCTAAAAGAGAACATTGTGTCATCATTTACTCACTCATGTTTTTCCAAACCTGTATGACTTAATCTAATATTCAAGGGCATTTTGGATCCTTAAGGTGCGTCACATTTACCATTTCTTGGTGAAATTTTGCAGGCGAAATCCAGCCATTCCAATAGGAATCCGTGCAAACGGGAGTTGTCATTTTCAAGTTGCTCATGTGAATTCTCTGCACTGACCAACAGAAAGCTGCTTGGTTTGAAAGTTACCTCTATGTGAGTTGTTTATACATCGCTACTCTATTAACAATAGACAATTGAGCTTTTTTTGCCTGCGATTTCCACTGAAATTCACAAATGTGACTGCATCTTTATTGACAGTAATTATTTGAGCAAAAACAGTTCCAACATTCTTTAAAATATCTCTCTTTGTGTTCCACAAATGAAAGTCATGCAGATTTGAAATGACATGAGTTTGAGTAAATGAAGCCAATTACTCATATATTGGCCAAAGTTAGATTTGTTTTGTGAGACTGATTACAAAAAAATATATTATGTAAGCTTAAAAACATTGACCTGTTTTCCTTATCAGGCAGTCAGATATTATAACATTAAAAAGTAAATTTTTATTAATTTTTTGTAATAAACTTCTATTCTTTATGGAAACATAGAGAGTTGGAATAGATGTTTCGCAATGCAAGAGCACAGCTTGCTTTATCTCTTGTTTTTCAGTTGGTGGAGAGGGTCAGATGCTGCAGCTCACTCCATGACACTGATTTCTGACATGCATCCACTCTGTCATGCCAATGCATTATTCAGATGGCCAGGTTTGCACATTTAGCTAAAAGCACAGCGGAAAAACACTCAGTGTTTGGTCAGGTGGCCACTGGTGTATGTTCGTGCTTACATTAGCATTCAGAGTGCAGAGACGGCCGTTGTTAGCTGGATGATGGAAACTTCAGATGCGGCAGCAGCTCATTAATGACGCTTTTATTTGACTGGGACTGTTTTAGCCAGCATGCATGTGCAATGAGGATCTGGCATAAGATGCTGTGTTTATTGTGGTGCATTTATTGTTTACAACTCCATCTGATCTGTTGTAATTCGCACAATACATTCTTAGGGTCTGCAGTACGTACTCTCTGGCTGATCCCATCTCAAGCTGGCCTGTGAAAACACATGTCAGCAGTGCCACTGTGCATATATTTGTAGTCCCAGATTTCCTGTTTTCTTATGCCCACCCCCCTACCAGCAGGACCTTAGACCAACACCTCCCACAATCCCTCCATCTCACCAGGTCTTGTTAACCCATCCCCCTCCTCAAGCACTCCCCCTAATAGTGTGTGAAATCTGGAGGCCTGATGGAAGATGAGGAATTTCACCCTTTGACCTCTGAGAGCGAGGGCTGGACGGGGGCTATCCATTCTTACTGCCGAGATCTGTTTCAGCCGGGTGAATTTTTCCAGCTAATTCATATTATTCTTTTGGATTAGTACCGCTGATCTCTCTTCGTCCAATAGCCATGTTTTGGATGTGTGAAGTTACCAAAATAAAGTAAACAGAGAGGTCGTGGGAATGGCAGCCATTGCTGCGAGGCCAGTGGCATCCCAGGTGGCACTGAAGGAATGTGTCGCTGTTGAATTTTCGCTTTCTACAGCATTCCAGAGTCAACATGGGGTGAAAAGGCTGCTCCTTAACATTCCTGTTGGGGACTGCCAGTTTTTTTGATTACAGTAAATTATTTATCAGTAATTTATTTTTCTGTTCCTGCTTCTCACACTTACAGATGATAACCAATAAATAGCCGATATTAAAATTATATATTGTCTAAATTAAAAATGAAGCACTAAAATTAATGAACGAATTAGTTTTAAATGCTGTATTTACATAAACATTGCATTTATTGGTGAATTATATTACATTTTATTTAGAAGACTGCACAAAAGAATAGTAAATCTAAAAATTTGTATATATATATATACAGTATATTACATAATATTATTTTCAATAAATATATAAAAAAATATTTTGTTTTATTTTTAAAATGTAGTTCTTTTTAAAAATTTATTTAACATCTACCAGTGAATAGCCTATTAAAAAACAAAACAAAAAAACTTGGTAACACTTTAATTAGGGAACACTATTCACCATTAACTAGTTGCTTATTAGCATGCTTATTACTAGCATATTGGCTGTTTATTAGTACTTCTAAAGCACATATTATTGCCTTATTCTGCATGACTAGCAGCAACTTAGGAGTTTATAGGGGGAAAACTCTTAGTTAAAAGTGAATATGTGATCCCTAATCTAAACTGTTACTAAAAACATTAATATCAGTCGATAACTGGTGTGGTACCGATATACAGTATATATGCATCCCTAATTTATTATGGAATGTTTACAAAGAACTAGGGAGCTCAGTTGATGCTAGTACCTTTCTGTCTGACACTTGTCTAGGATTTTGTCCAGATATGTTTCTTGTAAGGATGCTGAGTTTGCTGTAAGGTGTGTGAGGCGAAGTTGAGGAGCAGGACTATGTTTGAGCTTTTTTAGGGTGTCTGCAGATGCTGAGCCACACAGGGCCGGCTGTGTTTTGGCGCTAGCTGTTCTTTCCCCCAAATGACCCGGTGAGGAGCGACGAACTGGTTTCTGTTTAAAGGCTTTGTTTGCAGCGAGGAGGAAGTGGTTATGTTTGTTTAAACTGAGCTGCCCTCTTTGAGCGTGTTTAGCCATGTGGGACAAATGAGCAAAATCTGTCCCCCAATTTCAACACCCCCACCCCATTCCCTGTGTATTCCTCCGACTGAATTCATCACACCCCTTTTGGCTGGGGGTTGGGGGAGCCCTGAATGTTGGCCTGGGCATAAGATTCATCCGTTCCAAAGTGTTGACTCATTCAGCATTCAGGACCATAAAATGTCCATCCAAATGTGGACTCTGGGACTAAAGTGGCCACTTACGCATTGAAATGCAACCTTGTCTGGAAGATAGTGTGGGAACAGTTGCGCTTTATGAGTTGAGTTATGAGTCTTGAAAATACTTTGCTGTCATAGTAAACATGTATCCCATGTTTGTATGTGGATCAAACTCAACTGATCGCATTGCATTTTTGCATGCAGCTCCTGAGGACAGCTCAATAGAAAACCATTTCTTGCCTTATGATTTTCATCAAACTAAAGCTTTCTATATAAATATATATAAATAATGGCATGTTATAGTTTAGAATAACAGACCTAGATAATTTAATTGTAGCTCAGTTTTGTCTAGCATGTTTCTATAGTTAACTGGATTACAGTTGGCCTCAACATTGTTCACTTTCGATATATGCACGGCATATATTTGAAATATTCAGTAATACATTTGGTTGTGTATTTGGACAGATGACTATAGCTTGACTATGTAAAAAACCCACTGTAGCTCGATTATATCTGCAGATGCAAATATACTGACTGCTGTGGATTCATGCACTGATCTCCCTCAGACTGAACTGAACTCTTTTTCTAAGCTGCAGCAAAAACAACAAAAAAAAAGGGAAAAGAGAAGGAAAAATCTTGAAGCACAGCCATGGGTATGGAGTGAGTCATTTTCATGTGTTTGTGGGAGTTAGGCTGCTTCCTCTCAGTTTGGTCTAAACACAAGTTCAGCATGCCAAAAAAAGTTCAGGAGAGCCGAGATCTGTGAGCTGTGTGGTGACCTGGCTGTTTACACTCTTAGTAGTGTGGTGCATATTGGAGGTATTTTAGACATTACTGTTTTTTCCTGTTTGTGGACCGACTGAGTCACCAACAAGTCTAGACCGTCCCACTACAAGAGCCACTGTAGGAATCTTTCAAACTTCATTCATTAATGTCACACACCAAACAGCATTCTTCACTTTAAATCTGGATATAAGAGGTTATTCATTTATCTACTCTATCATTGTTATTAGGGCTGCTCGATTATGGCAAAAATCATAACCACGATTATTTTGGTCAATATTCTAATCACGATTATTTAACATGATTATGAGGGAGCCATATGACTAAAACTTTATATGAGTGATTTATTTAAAGATAGTGATACATATCAAATATATATTTCCTGTAAATAAGGAGCACACAGTGGCAGCAGGAAAATAGCCCGCTGTCACTTTAAGAGCCGCAAGGATCCAATTTACTGTTACAACTCTTTACGTTCATTTATTACATGACCGACGAAGGTATACATGAATAATCACTAAGGGCCGCATTTTGACGCATTTTTGCTTGTATTTGACCGTTTAGGCGCATACCTTGAGCTAAAAGATGACTTTCCATGTCCGTGTTCTTCTCCGTCTCTGAGCGCATACATCTTCCTGAGGAGCAGCATGAGTTCTCTTTCACGCTTTTAAAAACATGAATAAATATACTTCTACAAATCAAGCATGTCCCATTTTGCAAAAGTCACGTTACATGATTTTACTGATTTTCACGTGAAATTGGGCTTTTATTGAGGAACGAAAGCGCAGCGCTGGAAAAGGGGGCG
>NW_015666532.1:71371-84107 GCF_001515625.1 Sinocyclocheilus rhinocerous
TACAGAAATGAATATCACATGTAAAATAAAACAGCATAGTCTTCACTGTAAGAATTAAACTTTCTTTGTTTCTTATTAAAGCTACAAAAGTCCTTCACTCAAGAGCAGTGTGTGATTTTGAATTTGTCTTTTGTTTGATTAATAAGCACACAGTGGCAGCAGGAAAATAGCCCGCTGTCACTTTAAGAGCCGCAAGGATCCAATTTACTGTTACAACTCTTTACGTTCATTTATTACATGACCGACGAAGGTATACATGAATAATCACTAAGGGCCGCATTTTGACGCATTTTTGCTTGTATTTGACCGTTTAGGCGCATACCTTGAGCTAAAAGATGACTTTCCATGTCCGTGTTCTTCTCCGTCTCTGAGCGCATACATCTTCCTGAGGAGCAGCACGAGTTCTCTTTCACGCTTTTAAAAACATGAATAAATATACTTCTACAAATCAAGCATGTCCCATTTTGCAAAAGTCACGTTACATGATTTTACTGATTTTCACGTGAAATTGGGCTTTTATTGAGGAACGAATGCGCGGTGCTGGAAAAGGGGGCGCAATAATTGTTTTATCTCGATTACTGTATTTTCATAATCGTTGGAGGCCAAAATCGAAATCGAAACTGTTTTTCGATTAATTGCACAGCCCTGATTGTTATTATTATTATTATTTATTTACTCTATTACTATTTACAGCATTTATTTACTCCAGAAAGGAAATCTGGGTTTGAAACGTCACACTTAAAGGGATAGTTCACCCGAAAATGACATTTCTGCCATCACGTCTGTCTCACTCCTATGAAGTTCCAAACCTGTATGACTTTCTTTTGTCTGTGGAACACACAAAAAATAATATTTTGAATTATATATGACTCCTTTTGTGCATCAAATGAAAGTCAGTGTGGCTCAAAACAAAACAAAATTGGACCTCATTGACTTTTATTGTATGGTCAGAAATTGTAATTTTTTCCCCCAAGAAAGCAAGCATGATAAACAGATTTGGAATGATAAGAATAAATGATGACAATTTTAATGTTTGGGTGAACTATCCCTTTAAGTCTCAAATAATGTACTATTATAGTACTTGTTGATATTTTGAATGATCTTTCATTTTTATATTTTCAGTTTATTTGAAGTTTTAGTAATTTTGTTATGTGCTTTTGTAATTTTTTAGTTTTTTTATATTTCTATTTATTTTTATTTTTATTTTAGTAATTTTAGTGCTTCAACTATTATTTCAGTTAGTCGCTAAGGCAACATTTCTAATATAAATATTAGATGAAGCTTTTCATTTTATTTCATTTGTTTTATTCTATTTCAGCTATATTTCAATTAACAAAACTTTATAGTATAGTTTTTAGTTAACAATAACAACACTGTAAATAATTGACTTGTTACTTGATTTGACTTGTGAATAACCAAATGAACTGCTCTTTGACAATGTTTATAAAACCAACTTAATGTAATAATTAATGTGAATAATTAAGTCTCCACGTCAGAGACTTGTGAAAATGCCTGACGCCCATAACCACATTCTGTTATTATGAACCTTTCCAAGTGATCATTATCACGTTGTAATATTACATCAAAACTGTGACATTGCAGTTCAATAACAGAGTGCCGTGTAGGCAGACAGGCAGATGTGCTTGTGTTGCTCTGTGGGAAAGTGTTTCTGCAGAAATAAGACTCTCTGTCCTCTTGCATTAGCAGCTACGTGGCAGTCGCACGTCGGTCAGGGACTTGGAATGAATTTTACTGCCTCCTGAACTTCTGCCTAGTCCACATCCAGATGGTTGGATGAGTTTTTTTCTCTCTCTCCTGCTTTCTTTGGCAGTGTCAAGGCTGCTTTAGTCTCATTGCTGCTGAAAGATAGACTGACTGTTTCATCTTTTCAACTTTTTTTTTTATTTTTTATATCTCTATAGTTCCTGTCCTTCCTGACTTGGAAATCTTCCTTTATAACAATGTGACCAGCCTTTGGCTCATATGGGACTTTTTGAGTACTAGGTTCTCATCTTGTTGCTTTAGTTTGGCATTATCTCTTTTTTAATGGCTTTTGAAAATTGCTTTTGCATCTTTTTTTGGTTGAGCAGCAGGACATTTGAGACATGAAAACTTCAAATATTAATAAATCAAGTTTTTTCCCCCAGTGGTTGCTTGACAATATGCGACAGGCCAAGATCTTTCATAGTTAATCAAATAAATATTGTAACATGGACCAACAAAGCTTTTAATTGTTCTTGTGCATAAAATCACTTTATGTGGCTCTTGTGCATAGATTATTGAATTTAGGTCTGTTTTCAATGCTAAAGTCCCGTTCACACCAAAAATTATAACTGTAGAGTGTTCAATTGTTTCATAATCATTTCAGAAATGTTCTGGAAACATAATTTTCCTATTTCTATGAGAATAGGAAAGTTCATACCACATCTAATGACATAGAGAAACAATATTATTGGAATCACTTTCAGAATGATTTTTTTTCCAGCTGATGAATAATAAAAACATTGACAGCCAGTTAGAATCGACCTGACCTTAATAAAGAGCTCGAGCAGCAGCAACATAATGGCAGTGCCTGCTTATCTTTATAGTTATCGTTCTTAGTATGAACAGACCTTAATTCAATGCTAGTCTACTGAAAACTCAAGGTGAAGTAGTTTTCTATTTAGTTAAAGGAGCTGTTGGCAGATGAAGCAAAGATACATCAGAAATTTCGCCATCTGTTCCCTCATTAGAGACTGAAGCTACTTTTCACCCCTGTGGTTTTAGGAAGCCAGTTTAGTTTAGTCTGAAATAGTCTGAGGTAACCATTGGTGATAATGATGCTGTATGGTAGGCAGAAAGAATGAGAAAGAACGTGAACTATTGGTCCATGCCTGTCTTCCTGCCAAAATTGCCTCAAATCATAGTTAGGCTGCAGTTCCCAAGGCCTGTCTGATTTCCCTCTGAAAGAATGGCATTGTTCGGGGCGTTCAGGGCCTCATTTTAATATAATGGCTATAGGCCTGAGTTTTCCAGAGGAGATTTTTCCTTTCCCGTAAAGTCGAGTTGCCTGGCACACAGACTTTAAACCAGGATGTGCGTTCGTTTGGACGATCTTCACTGTGTGGCTCATGTGTGGATGCTGGACTCTGTGACTTCAGGTTTGTCCAGCGGAGCCGGCTTTCATTATCATCAAATGTGTGAGGCTCCTTCAGATCACAAATCTATTAACCTTAATGTCTAACGTAGGCTCCTTAGCAGGACTTCAGGGATCTGTAAAATGGATTTGCATTGTTGTGAGACCCTTGAGACCCCCAAAACTAATCCCGTCTAGAATCCAGTTGGCTTATTTGTGCAATAACCGGGATAAAATGTAGTATAGAAAGAAATGGGATTGGCATAAAACATGATCAGCCTGGTGACGCTGAATGCCATATCTCAGGCCTACACAAGAGCCTGGGGTTTTTATGACCTCAGAGGAATGTATAAACGGCAAATTCCAACCCATGAAGAATTGTAAATGTTAAAGAGGTCTTTTATCATAGATTTGGGTCGTGATGCTGGGTCGCTAACTCAACATTTCAATGCAGATGCTAAAAAAAGCCTGAAGGGTTTGATAGTGACAAGGTAGGTCAAATTATTACTTCACAAGCTGGTAATTTGAAATCATTGGTGTTGCTGTGCCAGCACTAGACAAAGTTCTCTCCTCTGAAGAAATTCCTTAAACAAAGGAGTGTTTGGAGGCAAAATGTGACAGCCGCTTTCTGTCCGTGTGCTTCAAATGTGTACGCTCAGAAACCGTATATCAGAAGTTTAAACTCATATGGTTTAAAACGCATTTAATAATAATAGAAGTATCAATGATAATGTTATCAATAATAATAAAATCATCAAGAACAATATATTTTTTTATTTTATTATTATTAACAAAAAATAAGACGCATGTTACTGTAAAATAAGATGTTAATTGTTGTATAATTATAATGATAAGCTATATTTTTATTGTACAGTTCAATAGTAAAATATTTGTCTTATTTTTTTCTTATAATAACAACATTTGTACTTAAGTGTGATTTGCTGTTGTTAATCAAAAAAAGAAGAGAAATATATTGTACTAATGTAAGTACAATAATTGTAATTTTTAAAACAGTTTTCCACTCTTTTTGCTCTAAATATTCACAAAAAAAAACAAATGTAATAAACAGAGACAAAATTAATATAAAGCATCACAGTAAAGGCCTGCAGAAGTGAAGCGGTGGTTATAGTTATATATAAGGGAGACATAAAGCAGTGAGGCAGGACAGGGACACCTGCCCCTGACAATGTGACTGTACTGTCTCACCTAAAGTTCAAAGTGGTTTAAGGACTGTAGGATTAACCTGGTGAGCCTGACTTGTAAGCAAGAGTGACCTGTCTGTTTCTTTGCTAATCTCTTAGATATGGAGTTGTTGCATCACTTTGCCAGGTGGGATCTGACCCACTGTTAGAACAGCATGCAGTAATTTTTTAATAAGTGAAGGTAAATGCTCTGTTCAATTACGTTGGGTTATGTTGCTTTCCAGCTGACAAAATATATGGCCAAACTAGAGTTAAATCCTTATGTTTTTGAAGGTGTGCGTGCATGAGGTGTAATGGCAGTTCACACATTCTTTTAACATCTGCAGACTCCAGATGTGTAAGGGGGTCACGAGGAGGGAAACTAATGCCAAAGACGGAAAACCATTCTGGCTTTGTGTTACTGTAAAAGCAGACCCAATCTGGTTCTGATCCAGCACGTAACCGTGTCTGTCACTGGAGTCAGACGTAATGAGAATAAGGTGCCGGGAAGGGAGGATTTGTCAGATGGGCTGTAAAACCTGCATTGATGTTCGTGCTTTGGGATTTTGCACGCAGCATCTGCTCCGCTTGTTTACCGGAAGAAATGTAAAGTGGAACCTTCTCTGCTGATGTTCCAAAACAGCTGGCCATAGTGGCCCTCCCAACAAAAACTGCAGTAAATCTCAGTGTTTGTGTGTGTGTGTGTGGAATTGCCGCACACAGAATACCCAAAAGGATCATGTGCAGTTTGCCTGGTTTCTCTAATTTGAGGCTGAATCAATGCCAATCAAGACTTGTTGCAGGCTCACGTTACTGACCACTGCCATGGGAGCGAGCCATGCTCTGAGGAGACCTTTGCAATGATGCGGCCTGGTCCAGACGCACTGACTTCTCTCTCACATGGGAAATGATGCATGATGCAGATCAAGCCAACTTGATTGCTTTCCCACAAAGCTGAGGTTCAATGGCATGATCTCAAATACCCGTTGCCCCATTGGAAGTTGTGAGTGGGTGATTATGCATGGAAGTGTTGTGTGCTCTGCTGACAGCATGTAAATAATGCCCTGGCGCTGTCTCTCTCCTGTAATGACTTTCAAAGCAGCTGCCGAATGCTCTCATTCACTGTACCGTGCCAACCTCACCCTCACTCGCTCAACACATGGAAAACGCCTCTCTCATTCATCTTACTTAACGGAATATTCTGGGTTCAATAGAAGTTAAGCTGAATCAACAACATTTGTGTATGATGTTGATTACCACACAAAATAATTCTAATTTGTCTCGTGAGGTTGAAGTGAGGCACTTACAGTGGATGTAAATGTGGCTCAGTGGAGGATTTGAAAACAAAAAAGTGAAGCTTTGAAGAATGTTGGTAACCAAACTGTTGCTGGTAGCCATTGACTTCCGTAAGAGGAAAAAAATAGTATGGAAGTCAAGTTATGAATATTATGAGGTTGTTCTCAATAAGATTTATAACATGTATTTATCAATCAACAATTACCCTCACACACCTTTAGGTGATCAATAGTTGCGTAGAATAAACAACCAAAAACGGGTCAAACATCAAAGCATAAAAGAATACATCCCGCACACTATCCCTACTTGCAAATGTATCAAAAATAGATTTATTCACGTTTCGGTCCTATGATCTTCATCAGGCATATACGACAGGTGTGCAGAATTGTATTCTTTTTTGCTTTGATAACATGCATTTCTAAAATTAATTGGATGAATTTTCATTTCATGTCGACTGAATAGCTGTCAGTGTGTTCTCCTGTTGTTTTTCTCTCTCTATTTCAGTCTCCCTCTCACTTGTTTGCACTGGTCCTGGAAGCACTGTTGGAAAAACTGAATGTTGTGTGCAACTTGGGATATTGGCTTCTCAAACTCGTACTTGGGTCCTCTGACAAAATTTTTTTTCCCATAAGCAAACCTCAGCTGCCATCATTTTGGCCTCTTTAATGGATTTAATTCTGTGGACCTCTAGAAATGTAGATCCGCCTACTCCAAACAAGCCACATCTCCTTTGGCGTTGTTTTCATGGACCAGTTGTTGGGGCGGAAACTGGTGACAGCTGATATTCCACCAGTTCGGGGGAGAGCACGTTCTCTCCAAAAAATATGCCTTTGAAAACTTTTGGGAACATTGGCTTGGTTGCCTTTATGAGGCTGGAGGAATTGTTCTACTGCTTCGGTGTGGTTGATTTGGAATGTGAACATCAGTTTTGGATTAGGGCTAAGAGACTGACAGGGTTTGAGATTTTAGGTTTTGTTTTCCCGGGATAACAGAGTGGAAGAGTGACAACGATGACTGTTGTGCATCCATTTCATGGTGGTGGAGTGAAACTTGTAGATTTAGAAGAAAAAAAAAAAGAAAAGAAAACTGCTGATGCTGCCATTTTTCAGGGCCAGGTCTGGACACGTCAGAACTCAAGAACTTGCAATATTTTTCTTCTGGAAGCCAGGTGAGGGATGTCCGCTGTGAGGTGCTACTCTGGAATGAGAAGGTCTTTCATTGAAATTTTCAGTGAAATGTCAGTAGCATCCAGGACAGCCTCATGTGGCATTTCGCTTGCATGTTGCTTCTGCACTCTCTTTTCTTATTAAGGGCTCTTGAGGTGCTCTTGTGTTCAATAAGCCTTATAAAAACGCTTATGTACTAGGCTGGCTCCATGTACAGGGAAGCCTTTGTTCCTGACAACTCCCCAGTGCAACAAGCTAAGTCTGTCAGACAGACAGGCCTCCTGTCTCTCCTGTCTTGACTCTCTTTACGAGTCAAGTGTCCCTCAGTCTTGTTTATCTGAAGTGGCGTACGTGCCGCTAGCATTGTCAAAACATAGTGAGATGAGGTCTCGGTTAATTATTGACAGTTCTCTTGTAATTATTGACAGAACACAACTTCAATGGCTTCAATTGATTAGCCTTAGAGAGAGGTCATTAAAATGTTTGCCAAATCGTAAAGAGCAAGTCAGATCATGCTCAAGGCTGTATGAACTCTGATGTGAGGGTCTCTTCACTCAGCAATGTAAGAGGTTGGGTCAGTAAAAAAAAAAAAAAAAAATTAATGTTTTTCATTTATATCTTCTTAATCCTATTATTGATATTATTATTATTATTTAAAGTTTGCCTGAAGCAGTTTCAGTTTAGAAAGTTTTTCTGAAAAATATTGTATTTATTTAATATTTTTACATTATTTATTACAATTATGATGATGATACTACTACTACTAATAATAATTTACAAAGTTATAAAACTATTTATTTTAAAGCTTATTAATATTTGAAAAACCTTTTTTTTCTGCGAAGTCAAATTTAGTTTTAATACAGAAATTAACGTTCTTTATATAATAGGTGTAGACATGTCAATGTGTGTATAATATGCATTTTTTTAAAATGTATTTTAAAATAAATTTAAAAGACAAATTGGAGAAAAGGAGGGCTATTGATCCGGTTGCAGATGGCTGAGGGAAGTCCTGCGAGTGCTCCAGGAAGCCTCCCATTTTTTCACTGTTGGGTGCAAAGCTTCTTTTTGGCCCGCCCTGGCAATAAAAACAGTGAGGATGAATGTGGACAGCGAGTGTCTTGGACCCCACCCCCCCCTTTCAAGTGTGGATATAAAAATCCTCTACATCCTCCCGGCCTCACCTCTCCTCCCCCAAGCATCCCATTTCTAGCAAAACCTTGCCCTGGGGCTGCAGCTTTTCCAGGAGGGAGACCAGTCGAGACATGACTTAGCATCGGGAGGAGGTCTTTCTTTTTTTCTGTAGTGGAGAGATTTTTTAGCTGAGAGGAATTCCTGTGCTGCCAGGGCTCCTCTGCATAAACGGCATGTCATTACTTCAATTACAGGGAGCGGATAGACTCCGCTCCACTCCGCTCAGTGTGGGCCGCCCCAAAATAAACTCTCAGATAGTCTCTCTTTGTCACTCTCTTGTATGAAGTAAACTGTGCTGTGTGTGTGGCACGTACTGTGTCCATGCTGTGCAATTTATGTGGGCAGGTAGCACGCTGAACGCGCACCTCACGGTACATTATGCAGGTATGCACGTGTCCGCCCTCAGCATCTGAACCTGTTGAACTCTCTGGCTCGGTCTGAATGGGCGCACTCATTTAGCTCAGCCCTGCTTCTGAGACCTTATTACACATCTCCATTGCTGCTCAACTGAGCCTCTGTGTAAAAGCTAACAGAAGTCTCCTGCATTCCTCCCAACCCCCTACACCCGCCCTCGCCCCACCTCACCCACAGCCGCCTGCACAAAGGTGCTCCACTCTGGGGCCAGGCTTTCTGCTCCCCTCTTTACAATACCTATTGTTGGGTGCAGGAAGCTTAATGGGAGACGTGCGAGAGCCGGAGTAAAAAAAAAAAAAAAAAAAATTAATGTTTTTCATTTATATCTTCTTAATCCTATTATTGATATTATTATTATTATTTAAAGTTTGCCTGAAGCAGTTTCAGTTTAGAAAGTTTTTCTGAAAAATATTGTATTTATTTAATATTTTTACATTATTTATTACAATTATGATGATGATACTACTACTACTAATAATAATTTACAAAGTTATAAAACTATTTATTTTAAAGCTTATTAATATTTGAAAAACCTTTTTTTTCTGCGAAGTCAAATTTAGTTTTAATACAGAAATTAACGTTCTTTATATAATAGGTGTAGACATGTCAATGTGTGTATAATATGCATTTTTTTAAAATGTATTTTAAAATAAATTTAAAAGACAAATTGGAGAAAAGGAGGGCTATTGATCCGGTTGCAGATGGCTGAGGGAAGTCCTGCGAGTGCTCCAGGAAGCCTCCCATTTTTTCACTGTTGGGTGCAAAGCTTCTTTTTGGCCCGCCCTGGCAATAAAAACAGTGAGGATGAATGTGGACAGCGAGTGTCTTGGACCCCACCCCCCCCTTTCAAGTGTGGATATAAAAATCCTCTACATCCTCCCGGCCTCACCTCTCCTCCCCCAAGCATCCCATTTCTAGCAAAACCTTGCCCTGGGGCTGCAGCTTTTCCAGGAGGGAGACCAGTCGAGACATGACTTTTACAATACCTATTGTTGGGTGCAGGAAGCTTAATGGGAGACGTGCGAGAGCCGGTTTCCCACCATATTCGAGTACCCACCTGACTGCCAGAAGAGATGTGGCCAGACTAAGGTTGAGCTGGGGGAAGGTTTGCTCAGGTGCCTCCGTCATTGAGCTGTTGGCCATTTTAGGACATCATGCGACAGTTACAATTTCCCTCTGGAATACAAATGTCTGTTTTGGACTTTATTTTATTATACACTACCATTCAAAAGGTTGTGCTTAGTAAGTCTTTCATTATTTCAAACGCAATTCATATTTTTATTCACCAAGGATGCATTAAATTGGTCAAAAGTGACGGTAAAAACAGTGAATATTTCTATTTCAAATAAATGCTGCTCTTACAGTAATAAGAAATGCTAATTTAGCAGCAAATCAGCATATTAGAATGATTTCTGAAGGATCATGTAACACTGAAGACTGGCTGCTGAAAATTCAGCTCTGCATTCAAAGGAATACAATACATTTTAAAATATATTCAAATAGAAAATCATTTTAAATTGTAGTAATATTTCACTGTTTTACTGTATTTTTAATCAAATAATGAAGCCTTGAGCAAAAGAGACTTTGAAAACATAGTATGTGTAGGAATGGGAATCATAAAGAATTGAACCATTACAATTATCCATATTTACATTATCTTAAGAATAAATATTTAGGGAAAAAATCAAATGCAGTTCCAGTGCCAAATGAGACATTTTCCGAAATACAATTTGAACATTTCTTGCAGAAGAACTCTTACTCTATGAAGACTTTCAATGATTTTTCAACTGTATGTAGGCTATATATATATATATACTGTATGTATATATATATATATTAGATTCCTCCACATCCTTGAGCTGTGATGCTCATGTGGATGCTGGAGGTGCCCTAATCCCATTTTAGATTTCTCATATATGATTTCCTGTCGCTTTTGACTGTCTGTGCTTTAAAAATGGCAAGAGCCCTAAAATTACAAGCCATACTTGCTCTTCAAAGTAAGATCGTAGTCTAGTGTTGCTTTCGTCAACGAAAATTATGACTAAATATCGTCGTCAACGAGTACTCCTATTTTTGGTGGCCCACTTTAGCCAGCAGTGTAGTCATTCAATCCCTATTCTGATTTGAATGCTCCTACAGAATATTGTCCAGGGCCCAGCTTTCATTGTATGGTGACACCTGAGAGAATTCCTGTATTCCTGCATGGATATTGTGAACCTCTGTAGGGAAAGAAACGATTTCACAATAGCAGGCTAATGATATGCAGATATCACGCTCTTAGTGCACTTTCCAACTAAAAGTGTTCTTGCATTCCTTATTTGTTAGTCAGTTTGGATAAAATAATCTGCAGAATGATTAAATGTAAATATTTTAAGGGGCCCCGAGCTCCATCACCTCTCTCTTTGTCTATGGGTCAAGTATGAGGCAGGTAGTTTGTTGATGAGATGCTTTGGGGTGCATTAATAGTTGTGGATTCTCTCTGGTCTCCAGTATGTGATGTAAATAGTGTGTGTGTGTGTGCACTCCAAACATGCTGGTGGTCAGCACTGAACTTCCTGTTTGTGCTATGCCGTCTTCCTTTAGAGTTGGATCTTGAGCCTAATAGAGCACCCGCACCACTTTTCCTGTCCTGTGATTTTGGTAACACTTATCGCTAAGATAATATAATATCATATAATACAGCTCACAAACAAAAGACTTGTTAAATACAGCTTGACATGTTAGCCCATGACAGCGTTCATTCTTTTCCTCAAGCTGAGCATTAAAGTTCAGCGTGACCTGGAATAAGGTAAGTCGATGCTTAAAGTGCTTAAAGAGATGCTGTTGCCATGAGAGATGGCTGTTTCCATGGCGTCGCCACTCGGGTCTGTGAAAACATCAGTTGTGAACCCGATTGCCTGAGGTTTATGTGCTGTGGAGGGTATTGCCGGGAAATTCCTTTCAGCATAAGCATGCATAAAAATACACAGACTCCTGGAAGCATCCCACCTATAAAGAACAACCATGCATTTTAGATTTATGCTTTATGGTTGTTCAGCAACAACTTATTATTTGTCTTATTATTAATCTTGGAACTTGGCAGTTTATTATTTAGGTCTGCTTGGTGGGGTGTGTATTTATTCATGGGTGTGTGGGGATCTCTAGATATAGTGAAGGACTTGTGTCTTATATTTGTTGGCAGACATCTCACTGCCTGTGTTAGTATTATGATTGAGTGAGTTGTTGTTGTCCAGCCATGACGGAGTGTGACTTTGGGCTCCAAAATGGGCAAACTCAATATTTTTATCAGATTAGATCTCAGCTCACCTTTCAATATTACCCTCGGTCCAATATCAACTTAATCTCGCTCTCTTTTTCAGTCTGTCCTCAGTTGGATTTGAAAATGTGTTTCAAAATGGATGGAACCATTGGAAATGATACTTTGAACCACAACAGGCCAAAGGCATAATTCCCCAGATCCAGAACACCCAAACAAAGTGCAGCTGGATGCTGAACCTCTCAGTACATATTCTACTCATTCCAAGCCAAATTATAGGCCTTTCTCTCCCATTATGCAGATTTCAACCCAAGCAGACCATTAGAGGGAACGCTACACTCTCTCCTGCTTTTATTTATGAAGAGTTTCATGGTTGAAGAGATGGTATGAATCATCTACATGGTTGCTTTTCATCTTTTTCTGTTTATAAAAGAACACTTGTTTGCATTTAAACCTCTTCGTTTACAAGATTTCGCTGTCTGGCTTTCTAATTTTCTCTTTGAAGCACTTAGTTTTAATGAAAAGCAACTTTGATCAAATGTTGAACAGGTATGAGCATGAAGGATCAAACTTTGTCAAATTAAAGGGGTCATATGATGCTGCTAAAAAGAACATTATTTTGTGTATTTGGTGTAATGAAATGTGTTTATGCGGTTTAAAGTTAAAAAAACACATTATTTTCCACATACTGTACTTTATTGTTTCTCCTCTATGCCCCGCCTTTTTGAAACGCCTCGATTTTTACAAAGCTCATCGGTCTAAAAAGCGAGGTGTGCTCTGATTGGCCAACTATCCCGTGCGTTGTGATTGGCCGAATACCTCAAGCATGAGACAGAAATGTTACGCCCCTCACATACTGTTGATGCCGTGTCCGGCCGGAGCGACAAGACATAAACATTAAAACCCATTACAAACGAGGCATTTGTTGCATCCAGTGGGGACATAATTACAGATTATAATGACTTATACTGTCTTTTTACGCATTGCGTTGCATCGCGCCACGTAAACAAAACCATGTCTGCATTTGTGATCGGAGAAATGACAAACAACAAGTGCTAACATTAATCCACACTGCCCAAAACTCGCGTTTGAATCATCAGTAGCAAATCCTTTAAAT
>NW_015666532.1:84572-85340 GCF_001515625.1 Sinocyclocheilus rhinocerous
GACCCCGGGCTGGACTCCGTTTCGTCCACGGTGAAAGCCGATCCGGCGATGCACAGCGCGATGTTGATGTATTTCCTCAGTTACCAGCACGGATCAGCTCCAGGCATGACAAAGCAGATATCGTCCTCTTTTGGAAGGTCAAACAAAGTAGTTTCGCTTTCACAACGAAGCACACAGCGTCTCCACGACATGGCGGCAGTTTCAACAATACTACAGTGAGAATAAACGTTACGCCTTCTTTCTTTGCGTGAACGTTTGGGCGGCGTTATGCAAATCTTCCGAGATCGTGACGTAGGTATGTGGGGGTGTGTTAGAACGAGCCGTTTTAGGTAGGCGTGGTTAACTCTTAACTTTTATAAAGAATATCTCTTTGGTTTTGAGACTTTAGTGTTTGCAACTTTACAGATCTTCTTTATGCACCAAGAGCTTGTAACACTCCAAAGAGAAAGGAAAAATTGAAATCGCATCATATGACCCCTTTAACTATGGCAGCACTATGGTACAGTGAGAGTATTATTAGCACCCAGGTACTTTGATATATACCATAGGACCTGAATGACAACCTATAAAATGTATGAAAATGTTTTAGAAAAAAATGAAATATTATATATAATATTTAATTATATAATTTGTAATATAATACTAAAACCTTTTTAGTTTTTTACATTTAATTATAAACATTTAAATATATATATATATATATATATTGTCTATAAATATTTATAATTTATAATCATAAACAAATATCATTGTAGCTGTATTGGCAGA
>NW_015666532.1:86743-90029 GCF_001515625.1 Sinocyclocheilus rhinocerous
ATATATATATATATATATTGTCTATAAATATTTATAATTTATAATCATAAACAAATATCATTGTAGTTGTATTGGCAGGTCCCAGCTTATTCCCACCTGAAGCAGGTACAGGTACAATAAAGCAGCAGTATTACCGTGGCACTTTTTCGGTAATTGAGAAGTTTTATCACTGAATTCCATCTTTCCTGTTGCTTTTCAGCATCAGCATTCCTCTCAGTTCTGCCTTCTGTCTTCTCTCCCTGTGGTTGCTTCTGCCTGCAGGAGCCAGACAGCTACTGAGGATCTTATTAATTGCCTGTGTGTATGTCTGAAAGTGTAATTGGCATTCTCTGAGGCTGTGGGTCTGACGTGGCTTTGTGCAGTCTGTGATTAAACAGAGCTAATAAGCAGATATCAGACAGCCTTGGCAAAAGCTCCTATCTGCAGCCAGCTGGGCGCATACCTACAGGTAGAGCTTATGTCTCCCCGTGGCTCATTTTATCCCCCCCCCTCTTCTTGTTTCTATTTGTCCTCATTTTCCTCTCCTCCTCTGGATACACACTGTTGTGTTATTGGCTGATGGTGTACGTGTCGGGTTCTCCATCTAGGAAGACCTCTTTGTGGTGTGTTGTTGAGATGCTCTGGTTTTCTTGTAAGATGGGTTTGGGTCTTATCTTGTGGGCAGTTTAACAGAAGAATAGAGACACAGTAGTGGAAATAAGAGGCCATTTTGGCTTATGTTTACTAGTGCTGAAAATAACAAAACAACAGGATTACCTCCGGTTGAGTGACTCACATTTACACCTACCTGATAGAGAAACCTAACGTGTATAATAAAGAGAAACTCATCTGTATCTATCTAGTCATGAAGATGTATATATTTCAATAGCTGGGTTTCCATCACCCTGCTTTTATGCGCATTTTGAAGTATCGCATCAGAATCGAGTGGTGGAAACGCTGAATTTCAAATAAAAATGCCTTAATTCGCAAAAAAGTTTTTACGCTCGCTTGAGGTGGTTTTTGACTTGTGCGAAAAGGGTTAATGCGAATAATGGGAGATGGAAACTATTTTTACAGCTACATGAGAGTGAACTGGGCCAAAATACAAAAAAGTTTTTTACTGTGAACATTTAATGTGATGGATATATTATTTGAAGGTGTATGTATGTAATGGCCAAATAGTTATTTTAACGTGTACCTCTTGTAAATGATTTACAGTGACATTACAGTACCTTTACATTACTTTAAATATGGTACATTTAAAGTAAGATGTGAATATTTTCTAGAAATAAAAAATCCAAAAACTGCAAAATTTCAACTTTCTGTATTTGATTATTCTTTCTTACCAAGTTCTTAAAAATTCCAGCCACAATCAATCACAATGTATATACAGTTACAGATGATTAAGCATATAAATCGTCTGTTTGTTGTTTTACACACATGCACACAGATTTTCATACACGACATAGGCTACTCTTGCATGTTGTGAGATGCATAAGAAATTAGGGATGCATGATATATCGGCCGCCATATCGGTATCAGCCGATAAATGTGAATTTTTTCTGTTATCGGTATCGGCCCGATAAGAAAATTTGGCCGATATATTAAAGCCGATAAATAATGCATTATTTCCTTCAGAGACAATTCAGATGCGCGCTGTTCACCATGATGGTTTTGAAATACTTGAAATCTGATTGGAATCACTTCGAAAAACACTACAAGCGCAAGCATTTTTGACGATTGTTTCTGTCCAGTCGCTCGTTTTATTGCGTTTTTAACCACAGCTGTCATCAGTTTTTTTGTCTGGCAATGGCAGCAGGTATGCAACATGTTTTTTGATGAGCGTTTTCAGTCTGTTAGCAACCCTGACTCCTAGCAGTTGGTTGCAAAAAATCTTTTAGTTAAGAAAACTCTTAGTAATAATTCACTTAAAATTATAACTAAGGGTCTTCATAGCTTGAGGGTTTTGTTGCAGCAGGCCCAGAGCCCCAGCACAGCACTCCACTTACAGTGACCACAGTTTTTTCAGGAAATTCACTGCAGTTTATTTAAAACACTTATTTGTAAGTGAATGATATGCCAATAGCCTATTTTTTTCCATCATATTTTATGCAGATTTTGGGATATTGTGTAAAAATGGTGAATGGAGACACCATGGTGCAAATAAAATGTCTTAGATGAATGTATGTAATAAATGTAATTCACTTAATGAAAGATTCGTAGTGGTAACATGAGTTTGAAACATGGCTTTTGATCACATCTGTATATTCCACTTTACTCTCATAGTTTTCAGGTTTATCTGCAACTAAACATCATAGAAAAATTTGACCTAAATTGTGGCACACATTTGGTGACTAAATTTGTGGGACATCTGGGCAGGATTGTGTTCTTTCAGCACCACTTCCTTGATCTTTGCCATGTCGATTTGCTGGTGATTCTCTCCAAACATCTCTCTACGTACTGTTAATCAATCCCCTTTACTTTGCCTTCAGCCTATCCTCATGCAACAGTCATCACAATCGAGTCATCTGAGAACTTTTGCAGGTGGCATAACTTGTTGCACAGATGAGTCCCTGTACTTCAAGGCTGAAGTGTAGAGCAGTAAGTGGAAAAGGGTTCCTATCCCTGTGGAGCCCCTGTGCTACTGCTCTGTGCATTTGTACAAGACCATTGCAAGTTTGAAGGCCTCCCACCGATGGATGGGAAGGACTTTCAAAAGCATCAATGCACTTCAAAGAGTCCTCGTGCCTCTGTCAATAGCTATGCTTTTGGGGGAGACTGTCAGCCAACTCCTGGCAATGGAGAAGTCCACAACAGAGAGTCTGCTTTTCTGAGAAAAGTGGGATGATGGGATTTTTTCCCCCCTTTTCCCCAAAAATGATGCTTTAACTAACATTCGAATGCAAAGCCATAACTTGTCCAAGAGGAGGAACACAGGGGTCATAAGACAGCAAACCAGATTAGTATATCCAAGAATGTATCAATCACACCTGCATACCTACTGAATTCTTTTCCTCAACTATCGAGAAGCAAGTTCCTGATCAAATTCACCAGTACATACTAGGGATGCACCGATACCACTTTTTCCAGTACTCGCCCGATACCGATACTTTTATTGCATTTGTAAATTTTTTTTATATTGGGTACAGAAACAAAAAGAGTATGTATAATGTTAGTTGGTTAAATTCATTTATCAAATAGATACAGTCAAACCAAAATTTATTCAGACACCTTCAACTTTTCTCACATTATCACAGTTTATTCGCTATAGTTTAGAAAATGGTAATAAAATATGACAAGAACTCAG
>NW_015666532.1:90148-94680 GCF_001515625.1 Sinocyclocheilus rhinocerous
CTCTCTCTCTCCCTACCGTTAAGTAACTTGTGCATTGTTTTACTTACTTGTTTTTGACATATCCGACCGAACTACAAACTTTCCAGTGATGTCTGTGAGAACCCACTCTGCGTGCTTTGCTTATCAGCTCGCACACGTCAGCTATACAGGCGTTAATACTGAATTTTAACATTATATTCATTGCATACATATACTTCGTAGACATCCTTAATCTCTAATAACCATTCTGCTGTCTGTTGTTCTGTTGTCGGTGTTTCTTAGTCTGAATACGGCACTTATCGCATGCTGTGTGGTATCGGCGTTTGGTATCGGGGCATTTTAACGAGTACGAGTATGAGTACGAGTACAGGAGCTCAGTATCGGGCCCGATACCAATACCAGTATCGGTATCAGTGCATCCCTAGTACATACTCTGAAAGTACAGGAATTTAGATGCATTCTTCGAGTTTCTAAAGAGTAAGTGTCATTGTGCTGGACAAGGCGGGAACAGTTTGTGGTACGCTGTACATCTGACCCATTCCCGTTTGTACTTTCGTTTGTTCCTTTTTTGTGTCCATCTAGACTACGGAAACTGTCTGGCATATGACAGGAGGTACTGCACAAGAGCGAGAGAGACAGGCAGACAGAGACTGGCTGTACTGCACGCCTCGCTGCCCAGACTGCCCAGGATTGAATTAGTCTGTGTGATATTTATGCATAAATAAAAGTGGGAGCTGCCATATTTGCTCAGTCTTGCAGCCCACAAATCTCTTGCCTTGTTACAGTCTTCCTAAGGCCACAGATAGACAGCTGTGTTGCATAAAACCTTGACCCTCGAAAGTTGCAGAGGACGTCTTTGTCACCTGTGGTATGTTGCTGAAGCTCTAAACCACAGCATAGCTGCAGAACATTGCGTTCCATTGATGCCATCTGGAACTTTCGCCATTTGTCTTGATGTCTGTGCTTGCATCTGGCTGTGGGAGAGGAATGTTGTGGATGTCGCTAGCCTACATCTTATGTCATGTGATGACGGTGTTAGTGAGCTGTTATTGTCCCGGGATAACATTTGGATGCGTCGTCTTGGCAAAATGCATGGTACGTGAATTAAGTTTGAGTTGTTCGTGAAAGCATCTAACTTTTATTAGGCTCCAGATGAGTTGTGTTAGTGTGGTTGTGCAATCATGACCCACAGCTTGCCCTTTCCGCCAGGCTGACAGGAAACAGGAAAGTCAGGGTGTGCATGACCAATTTTTATTTTTATTTTTATGCCTTGCAAGATCTGGACTGAGGCGCTATGGCAAATCACCCACCATGTGAATTGGCTGAGGGGAGTGTGTGAGTGCTTATGTATGTATGACTGTACTGTACTTCCCTTATTGTCCTGCACAATGTTAAATATGCATTCTGCAATGAGCAGGCTGTAGAGCAGGAAGTGGCTCAGTGTTTTGTTCTCAATGGGAGACAGTGATATTCATCTCTGTTTAGTCAAAGCACAGCCTGTCATTCAAAAATCCCCTGCGCCTTCATTGAGAAACACCTTTCCTTTTGTATTTCCCCAGACCTGCGCGGTTCACCACAAAATCTGGAGAACTAGTCTTTGCACCACAGGGAGACTCTAGCAGGGAAGGAAAGCCATAGGTAGACGCAGCAAAACACAACATAACAGTCCGGTGAAGCCCTTAGCAACAGTGCTAAGCTGTTACACACACCTTACTGAGAACTCTTTTTGCATTTTTGAGGAGGAAGAAATGAGCAGTGGAGCATTCCAAACAAGGAAAAAATAAAACATTTATATGCTGCTTGTGGCTTTTGATGCTGGTGGTAACGGAGTTGTGGACCACCAACATTACAAGTTGCTATCGGCTAGAAGATTCCTCTCCTCCCTCAAAGCACAAACCTTCTCACAGCCACAAATACACACACACACACTTTAAAGTTGGCATAAAATGAAACTTCACCGTCTCTTTTCTAAATACATATGTAGTTGGATGAATCATTCACAAAAAGAAATGTTTCATTTTTAAACATTACAAGGTCAAAAACAATTTTTAACCAAAATATCATATAACTTGACCTTCCAGGGAAGGCAAACTTTTTTTCTGCTGACGTATGCAGGTCTTTTCCAATCATTGAGTCCCCAATGTAAGCCCAGCCCATGGAGGCTCACATTCATCTGCTTCCTTTAAGTCCAGCGCCCAGATCTCAAAATTCAGTCAACAATTGATGTAGGCCTATAGAACCAAGTCTCCGCTCTACATTTTTCTTTTTAGATAATCTGTTATACTCAGGTGTATATCACAATACGAAAGGAAATATTTGTTGCTAATTCCATTTCATTGTGACTTTAATGTCAAAGTCCCTTTAAGGCAAGTCAGTTCACTCAGCAGCCATGTTGACAACAGGCAGCTATCTAGACATTGGGCAAGTACAGCTCTCAAGTATCTACTTGAATTGTGCAAGATAAAAATTTCGAAATCTGTCCACATTGTATTTCTACTACATTTTTGAAATCAGCAATAGAATCTGACAGTTGGCATATCACAAATTCAGTGTCTTTAGCTAAAATAATGATTATTGTAACTGATAAGCTGTTAGTTTTCACGTTTCATGTCTCATTCTCCTTACACTGTCTCTGCTAATGTTGGTCCCTGCAAGATTCAAGGGGGGTTATCCTGAGATACCCGACATTAGAAGCGTGAAAGGTACGCTCGCATCTCATGCTATGATCTCCCAAGGCATACTCAGCCTGTTTTCATCTACCTTTAATCTAAATGCCAATTAGAGAACTGTGTGTTGTGAAAGCTGTGGAGGAAGCAGATTAAACAAACCTATGCTTATGGATTCAATTAACCCTTGTTTTTCAAGTTTATTAGGGTTTGTTGGTACTCAGGTTTTGACCAGCTGGTTTGATTTGTTTATTTTTGGGTGTTTTTTTTAACACTTGAGAGAAAGAGAAGGGGGAGGAGGAGCAGCAGAAGGAGAAAAGGACAAGTGAAAAGATAATGGGACCCACCATCCCCTAAAATAACAGTTTGCTTTGTTGAGGTGCTGTGCTGTCAGCCCAATGCATGAGCTGTGGGAGTTTGTATGTGTGTGGCATTGCATGCAAGTCTGTGTGGCAGACTGCACAAGAAAGTGAGTGCTGCAAACAGAGAGCTGCTTTTTGTTTCTCAAATTGTGAGGGGAAATTACTGTGAAAATGAGGTAATGAACCGAGAGTAGCTAGAAGGCTAGAGTCTCATTCATACATCCAATCATGAGACTCCTGTCTGTTTGTTCTGCTCTAGAGACTGTATGCATGCATACATACAGTAGTAGTGGTAGATGGATATTTTTTAATTGATATTTTATTTTTGTAACCGTAGTTCTAGTCATTTAGTTGATTTGTTACTCTTATTTTATTTTATTGTATTTTTTATGTTATTTATTTTTATTTAATTTAATTAAGTTTTATTTTATTTTATACTGGGTTTGACCTCTAGGTATGTGAAGAACAGTGCTAAGGTAAATGTCGGATGTCAATAGCTGAATGGAAAGGTTTCACCCACTCAGGACTCTGGGTTTATAAAGCTCAGCTGGGCCTCTTTGGCAGATGAGGTGACACCTCAGTGAATTATCGTCTTTTACGTCCTCTGTTAGATTCGAGAGGCAGTCCTCAGTTTGGCCCCTTCACACAAGGCTGTCTCTCATCCCACCACTTCCCTCAGCCTCAGTGAACAAGCGGCCGATTGTTGGGACCTATCCTTGAAGGAATTTTTTAATTTAACATTTTATCGTCGTTTGGAATCGACACCTTATTAATCAGACATTCTTTCAAAGAGGAGGAAACCTCAAGGATTTTACTGGCGGAACAGCCTTCACAATGGAAATCCATGCACATAACAGCAAACATACCAGCTGGAGAACAAAACTATATTTCAAACAAAGAGAGAAAAAGGCTACAAAGTGTATGACATAATTAGTCCAGCATTTCTGTAAACACAGCTATTAAGCTATTGCAGCCCATATCCATCTCATTGTAAGTTTCCACTGAAAGTTGTACAAATCCTAAAATAAATGCAGGCTTCAGTTCAGTGGAAATCCTAATTATAGCTTTCGGTGGGTGAGAGGCCGAGGCTTTAGCATAGGCCCCATTAGCTGCTAAAGCAGGAGGGATCCAGGCATCAAAGCAGCTCAGCACGGGCCGCTCAACTGAACTAATCTCAGCCTAACCACCCAGCACTTTAACCTGTCGCCTGAAACCACGACTGCATCAGGACCACTCTTCACAGCCGACAGCTGACTGAATTAACTCTGATGGCCTTTATGTATGATGGTGTATTTCACAGTGATTCTGTCTGTTTATATTTCTGACACATTCAGAAGCCAACTTTCCTATCCGTCTATTCTCTTTTTCTTTCTTATTGTCACTTTCTGTGAGTTTTATGAACTCAACCAACAGATCAGGTTTTGGCTAGTTAAAATATAATATAATGTATTAATGCATAATCTATAATCATATATTAATCAGTGTTTATCAGTTTTTAATTAAATATATTTTTACATTTATTTAT
>NW_015666532.1:95017-96087 GCF_001515625.1 Sinocyclocheilus rhinocerous
ATATTTCATTTATATTTCTGATTTAGTGCCCAAGAAACATTTCTTATTATTGTCAATGTTGAAAACGGTTGTCCTGCTTAATATGTTTGTGGAAACCATAACACATTTTGTTTCAGGATTCTTGAATAGAAAGTACATTAGAATAGCGTTTATTTATAATTAAAATCTTTATTGTCATATTCAATTAATTTAATGCATATTTGCTGTATCTGACCCCATACCTTTGAATGGTAGTGTGTGTATATTCAGTTAATTTCTTTCTTTTTCCTTGTCTGTTGCCTTTGTTACAGCTCAAGATAGTCACTAGTGAAGGATTCTGGACTATAATACATGCTCTTGTATAGAGGCAATTGACCGGCCGATTTTTGGCATTTTTTAATTAATCGGCATCGGCCGATTGTGCTGCAAATTAGGCAGATTTATAGGCAGGTGCACCTGCGGGCAGCTAAGCGTTGTTGTGGAACTCCCGCTGAGGCTGCGTGAGACGGAGCAGTTCACGCTCTGCAGCCACGGCTTGTTCACACACAGTTTCAGCGAATGGCAGGGTTTTACCCTACTAGAATTGATGCCGGAAAGTTATCATATTCATAAGTGCAACAAGTCATTTGCATGTGAAAGTAGAAACACGTTCAATTCAGATGAAACTTCTGGGCTGATTATAACGTGCATGTTAACTTTTCTCTTGAAATGTGTGTGTGGGTCCGACAATAGCGGCAGCTCTTAAAAGGTCATTAATTATTTCTGGTTAGCTGTAGGGTTTTGTCTCTGTGTGTGGCCATCTGTTGGACTGTCTGTCTGTCTCTCTCTTTCTTCCTCTATTTCATGTATGATGGTGTATTTCACAGTGATTCTGTCTGTTTATATTTCTGACACATTCAGAAGCCAACTTTCCTATCCGTCTATTCTCTTTTTCTTTCTTATTGTCACTTTCTGTGAGTTTGTTTAACTCAACCAACAGATCAGGTTTTGGCTAGTTAAAATATAATATAATGTATTAATGCATAATCTATAATCATATATTAATCAGTGTTTATCAGTTTTTAATTAAATATATTTTTACATTTATTTAT
>NW_015666532.1:96954-100232 GCF_001515625.1 Sinocyclocheilus rhinocerous
CTTTTATCCTTCCGGAGCTCCTCCGTGGGACTCGAGACCGGTGAGTAGCGCTGGTGTCGCGCATTAGCATTTACTCCACCGGCCTCGCTCTGTTTCCATGGCTCTCGGCCCCGCCCCTCTCGTCACATACCCCCATCGCCTCTCGCAGGCCGGGGGGTACCCACGAGACTGCACTCTACTCCCACAATCTATCTCACTGCTACTATCTCACAATATTAAAGCAATCCTATTGCATTTATGGCAAATAACATCACAAAACCCATGGTGACCCTGCTGACAAAAACAATAGAAACCATCACAGAAATTTGAATGATTTCCACTACAAATACCATTACAAACATTACAAACCATCAACTTTTAACTATTAAAACCATTAAATAAGGGTTTCCTGTAGTGTTTTTTGGGACATATTTCATTAGGATTTAGTGGTTTTAACAAAAGCCACCAATAGAAGGCGACCAATTACCAGTAGAAACCAATAGGCACGATTACAGTTTCCATTAAAAACAATACAATTTTCATTATAACCTGTAAAACCATTACAAATTATGAGATGGTTTCTGTTGTTTTTTTTGTTTTGTTTTTCAGCAGGGGACTGAAATAAATGCATTATTGTATGAACTAAAATACCTGAAATCTACATAAAAAGAGCAGAATGCAAAATGTATAATATGACAATGATAAACATAAACCTCTAGAAACCTGAAACAACAGAATTCTTCACTCTTTATGAATGAATGGAATATTCATGTCAGACAATGCGCAGTAATAAATAGAAGTGAACGTTCGGACTAGGGGTGTCCTGGGATTTTACTATAGTGTTATAGGCCACATGCTCTATAGTGAGAGAGGCGAGCAAAGGTAACCTGATGTAACTGTTCACATTTTTTTTCTTCTTCTTCTTTTAGCTCCTCCCAACTGCCTTTATCTTTTTTTTGCTTGCCATCACGAGCCCACTCTCCTTTGCGTCAGTTTCGGTTTTTTATAAGCAAAAATAGATTGCATTAGCGTCCCCTTTTGTCGGCCGTCAACGTCACTTAATCTGACACTTTTTCTTAATCTGACACAGCCGTTGGGTGGACGGTCTTTCTGGACTTCTCCAGAACGTCCAAAAGGCCAGTCCGCCCCTGAATGTATCTTTGAAAAGAACTGATTGTCTTCAGAAAAGCTTCGATGTCATTTTCATTTCGTCTTTCCTGTAATGTCTGATAAAGTAGAGTTTGTGAGCACAGTGCTTATTTGATTACAGCCGTTACCGGGGAAACCACTATATCTCCAGCTCCCAAAGCGCCTCCTGCTGGCAGAGCTGTCTGTGGGAAACACTGGTGTCTGTCAGCAAACATAAACAAAAAGCATGCTTCAGAACTGTTTTGAGAAGGTGCTTAAGTTTTGAGCCATGTATTATTACTCTAAATTGGGCTACTACTACTATTACTATCTTGCACCCTGCAATAATCATTTGCTCAAACTCACTTTTATGAGATGAAGGGAAAAAAAAGAAAAGAAAATCGGCCAAACATATCGGCCAAAAAAATCGGCATCATATATCGGCCATCGGCTGCCCTGATTTCTAAATATCGCATTCGGCATCGGTCAGTGAAAAACCCATATCGGTCGACCTCTACAAATGAATATTATATGAGTGGGGTTTTTTTTGCAGTATGTTATCAAATTTTTGGACCTTTAAATAAAGTTTGAAAATCGGATTTTTAAAAAGATGATTTTCTAGCAATAATCAAACATCCAAACAAGAAAACAAAAAGTAACATTTTAAAAAGCTGTTGTTTTTTGTTACTACAGTATAGTAGTGCAATAATTTAACAATAGTTTCACCAGCCACTATATACAATTATGAGCCAAATGCATACAATAGACCCTCTATTTGATTGATTGACTGACTGACGGGGATGGAATTCTTTGTAGGTATTACCAAAATTTTAATAAAAAAACTCCAAAAAAGTAGCGTATAGTGAAAGAGATTGCACAGTAAGCTTGAACGGGACGTCTCACCTCCCAGCAGTTTGGAGGGGCAGTTGATGAACTCTGGTTTTCTTTCGGGGATGAACCGCTGACATGTGTGATGCAGGACCTGGACAAACACACACTTCTCTCCAGCTGAACCCGCAGTCCACTGGTCGGATCCGTTCTCAAATATCAAGTCAAACTCTGGGCAATCCTGAACATTTTAGGATGACGAGAAGCAGTCAAAGATTAATGCCATCCAACAGAACACAGCATCTGAAGGAGCAAGAGCCCATCTACTCACTCGGACGGAGTCGATGCCGTTGACCTGCCGCAGCTGACTGATGGACCACTGTGATCTCCTGACGAAAGACGAGGAGCCTTCAAACTGCTTCACCTTCGTGAGGAAAACCTGTGCTGGTTTCTTATTGGTCACTGAAACGAAAAGGAAAATAGGTTTAAAATACTGGTTTGAAATAATTACTGTGAATATACTGTAAAAGCTGAATTTTCAGCATCATTACTCCAGTCTTCAGTGTCACACGATTCTTCAGAAATCATTCTAATATGCTGATTTGCTGCTCAAGAAACATTTCTCACTATTAGCAATGTTGTGCTGTTTAATATTTTTGTGGAAATAATGAAATACTATCATTCAAAAGTTTGGGGTAAGTACAATTTAAAAAATATATATATATAATAATGTAATGTTTTTATTCAGCAAGGACACTTGCTTAATTTGATTAAATGTGAGAGTAAAGACATTTATATTGTTTATAACATTGAACTGTTTTTAACAATGATAATAATAAGAACCATTGTTAATAAGTGAGCACTAATAATTGACAATAACTGAGCATCAGCATATTAGAATGATTTCTGAAAGATCATGTGACATTGAAGACTGGTGTAATGATGCTGAAAATACAGCTTTGCATCACAGAAATAAATTACAGTTTACAAAATATTCACATAGAAAACAGTTATTTGAAATTGTAATAATATTTCAAAATATTACTGTTTTTACTGTATTTTTCATCAAATAAAAGCCTTGGTAAGCATAAACTATTTTTTTCCAAGACATTAAAAAAACATTTTTAAAAAAAATCACACTTATTCAAAACTTTTAACCAGTAGTCTGTATACACATTTTTCAACATAATAAACAAACAATACTCTGGATGTCATCTGGGTTACAGTGGTGTGGTGGTACTGTAATATGAAGCTCTATCAGCCCGTATCAAAGAGCAGTGTTTACAGATCCCACCACACCCGGCTCTGTTGGAGCGAGAACATTCGGCCCACGGCGCACTGTT
>NW_015666532.1:100567-105852 GCF_001515625.1 Sinocyclocheilus rhinocerous
TGAGCGCAGTGCTTATTTGATTACAGCCGTTACCGGGGAAACCACTATATCTCCAGCTCCCAAAGCGCCTCCTGCTGGCAGAGCTGTCTGTGGGAAACACTGGTGTCTGTCAGCAAACATAAACAAAAAGCATGCTTCAGAACTGTTTTGAGAAGGTGCTTAAGTTTTGAGCCATGTATTATTACTCTAAATTGGGCTACTACTACTATTACTATCTTGCACCCTGCAATAATCATTTGCTCAAACTCACTTTTATGAGATGAATGAAAAAAAGAAAATAGAAAATCGGCCAAACATATCGGCCAAAAAAATCGGCATCATATATCGGCCATCGGCTGCCCTGATTTCTAAATATCGGCATCGGCCAGTGAAAAACCCATATCGGTCGACCTCTACTCTTGTAGTGTCATCAGCCAATCAGCATCTCCCAATCATTGTATAGTATAGTCAAGATTTGACAAGGTCTGACTGGGTCTCTGGTCAGTACTGGTAGTCATCACCATGCTAGAATACCAGATGAAAGATGGTTTATTCCAGGCTGATCTTCCTGCATTTCCAGTCCAGAGCCACATTCTGTTCTCGTCACTGCTGTCTCTGAGACCGCATCATCAGGAAAAGCTCAGATCGTGACTGGGCCTAAAGGAGGTCACCATCTGTTTAAACGGTTTACTCTTGTTTTACCATGTCAATCTCACCTGATGCACTGCATAAACATGGAGCATGAGGAGTGGGCAAAAGGTAATGAAGGATGAATGGAAAGTCAAACAGAGTAGAGAGAAGAATGGAGATACAATGGGAGAGTGGATGGGCCACATTATTACACAGACAAAGAATCAGATTTTCACTGTCCTGATGTCTACAAACATTTATAGTGTCTTCAGCTGGGTTTGCATCTCTCTTTTGAAGTGAACCAACTGCTGCCAAATAACTGCAGATTTATGTTTCTGCTTCTGTGAGTCACAGAAAAACTAACCATTTAACATCAATGGAAAGAACAGAATGGAGGGTAAAATGGCACATGATGTACTATCTGTATCCAAAGGACATTTTATTGTTTTTTACTAAGGCTAAGGATTGCTAGAGCTTTGGAGTCATGATTCCATGCTTATTTATATATAGGGCTGTCAAAATGGCTGAAAAACTAAATTCGAATTTTGTAATGAAATATTATCAAAATTCGAATTATATTTGAATTTAAAATGCATAATTTCAGTTAGGGTGAAGAAAATCTTTTGGCTTCTCTTCTGAGGCCACAAGAGGGCGCATCGAGCAAAATATTACTAATGCACGTTTATTCAAAGCATAAGATAACATGACTATCTGTGAAAAAAAGTGCATAATGTTTAAAATAATGTTTATAAACCATTATAATTAATTAAGTTGCTTAAACAACTAACAAAACAGCATCATGTCTGTATGCATAGTTTAATACAAAGGGTGGAAAGCCAATCACACAGAGTACATTTTTCGTTTAAAAACACGGGTTGCAGTGGGATTGGGAAAAACCCAGCCATAAAGTCTCGATATATGTTTTTTTTCTAAGTTAAACTTGCATTAATTTTACATGGCTTGCTAAACATGCGGCTCCTTTGTGCAAGATGCGAGTGCAACGGTGATAGATGTCCCTCTAGAAAATGCGCGAAATATGTGTTCTGTGTGAACGGCTTGGTTTCAGTTTTGACTTTAGACAGTAATCATGAAGGAAGGCTTGTCATGGTGATTCATTGGTCATAAGGTGTAGATTAAACCAGTATAAAATGCAATTATATATATATATATATATATATATATATACACACACACACACAGTACCGTTTAAAGATTTTTCAAAAATCTTTGAAAGAAGTCTCTTATTCTCACCAAGGCTGCATTTTTTTTTTAAATCAAAGATGCAGTTAAAAAAACTAATATTGTGAAACTTTATTACAATTTGAAATAACTGTGATGGCTAAACTGAATTTTCAGCAGCCATTATTCCAGTCTTCAGTGTCACGTGATCCTTCAGAAATCATGCTGATTTGCTGCTCAATAAATATTTCTTATTCTCAATGTTGTTGAATGTTGAATTTTGAATTTTATTTGAAATAGAAGTCTTTTGTAAAATTATGTCTTTACCATCACTTTTGAACAATGTAATTTAAAAGTACAGTATGTATGACTTTTATTATGTAAAAGTATGTAAAACCTGTATGAAGGAAGCTGATGTTTTGAAAAATGTCTCCGCTGTTTTTGTCTATACAGTAAAAGTCATTGTAGTCCAAAACAACACTGGACCCCACTGACTTATCATTGTGTAGACAAAAAAAGAAAAAAAGTTGTCTTCTGTTTTCCACAGGAGAAAAATAGTCTTAAAGTTTTGGAACTGTGTGAGGCTGAGTAAATGATAAAACTGTCTTCATTTGTTGGGTGAACTATACCCTTTAAAGCTTTCTTTTTCAATTTTCTGTCCTTATGAGGCGTAGTATTTTTTTGGTATGCCTTCTGGTGAATCATGTGCAACGGTCTGAAGAAGTCAGAAATTTTATTTTTTTCCCCCCTCCCTCTCTCTGCATTTTGGTCCTGAGGGCTCTGCCACATGTTGTGCCTCTCTTACAGTGGTGGTACAGTTTACGTGTGTGTTTATGTTGCAAATGGGTGGCCTTGCATCCAGTATGAAGAAATTGTGTGTCTATTGCTCCACTTTACCCTTCATTGATGACTCAGTCACCTTTTCATTCCCCAAACAAACAGCATCATGTATGTATGCATAATTTAATACAAAGGGCCGAAAGCCAATCACACAGTACATTTTTCATTTAAAAACACGAGTTGCAGTGGGATGGGGAAAATCCCCGCCATTAAGTCTCGAGATAAGTTTTTTTTAAAGTTGCATTAATTTTACATGACTTTCTAAACATGCGGCTCTTTTGTGCGAGACGTGCTGATTTGCTGCTCAATAAATATTTCTTATTCTCAATGTTGTTGAATGTTGAATTTTGAATTTTATTTGAAATAGAAGTCTTTTGTAAAATTATGTCTTTACCATCACTTTTGAACAATGTAATTTAAAAGTACAGTATGTATGACTTTTATTATGTAAAAGTATGTAAAACCTGTATGAAGGAAGCTGATGTTTTGAAAAATGTCTCCGCTGTTTTTGTCTATACAGTAAAAGTCATTGTAGTCCAAAACAACACTGGACCCCACTGACTTATCATTGTGTAGACAAAAAAAGAAAAAAAGTTGTCTTCTGTTTTCCACAGGAGAAAAATAGTCTTAAAGTTTTGGAACTGTGTGAGGCTGAGTAAATGATAAAACTGTCTTCATTTGTTGGGTGAACTATACCCTTTAAAGCTTTCTTTTTCAATTTTCTGTCCTTATGAGGCGTAGTATTTTTTTGGTATGCCTTCTGGTGAATCATGTGCAAGGGTCTGAAGAAGTCAGAAATTTTATTTTTTTCCCCCCTCCCTCTCTCTGCATTTTGGTCCTGAGGGCTCTGCCACATGTTGTGCCTCTCTTACAGTGGTGGTACAGTTTACGTGTGTGTTTATGTTGCAAATGGGTGGCCTTGCATCCAGTATGAAGAAATTGTGTGTCTATTGCTCCACTTTACCCTTCATTGATGACTCAGTCACCTTTTCATTCCCCAAACTCTTTCCTCTTTCCTCCATTAGACCACAGTCACGCAGCACTATACCGGTGGATCATTACCAGCTTCCTTTGAATGCTCTTCTATCAAAATGGTGTTCATTGTTTGTGGGGAAATCAATCAAGAAAGCTCTACATGTTTCAAAACTCAAACTCTGGGGGGCCGTAGTCTGCTTTTGCATTGGTTACACCCTCTTCTCATTTAAGAGATCTTCCCTCGGGCTGCCCGGCTCACAATGACTCTGCTGTGCTCTACGGTTGGCTTCAGTTGCCTGCCGAGTCACCGCAGTGCAACTCTGCATCTTCCATCCATTTATGCTTTAGCTCAGTCACTCGAACGTCACAAACCAACCAAAGATTGTGCAATCATCTCAGATAAATGTACACGTCTACCTTACTCACAGCACAAAACAAGGACACCCAAAGAGGGTGTGTTTGCAAGTTTAAGATCATATGACTTTATTTTGGAGCGTTTGTTCACCATCTATTTCTTTTTCTTCCTGTCTCCTCACAGAAAGGCAGTCCAGGAAAGTTCTCCATGAATGTACGTCACAATGATGATGACAGACCAGATTCCGCTGGACCTGCCACCACCACTATTGAACGGGGAGGTGACCATGATGCCGCACATGATTAATGTTAATGGGGATGGATCACAACAGGTGAGCGTGAGCGTTACTCCGGGCAGTGCATGAATTGATAATGTGTACCTTGAATACAGTATGAGTTGCTTTCCATAATGCCTCTGCCAGATGCATGCATATAAATGTGAATGGAAGCTACAAATTTTTTAAGTGTTGCAAAGGACCACTAAAAAGATGATCCCCAGGGCTCGCAAAATGTAAAAATCCCTGGTAGCCCTTCGGGCAGGCATTCTTCAGATTTTGGTAGCCCAAAAATTAATTTAACTAGCCCGAATAAAAGATATTGTAATTTTTCTTCAAATGACAAGTCAAGAGAGTAGGGGTGCAACAGATCACAAATCTCACGGTTCGGATTATATTACATTATCATATCACATTTTGAGTCACAGATCGGTTCATTTTTTCAGATAAGCAAAAAAAAAAATGGTTCTTTATTATTTATGTAACACTTTACTACTTCGATACCACATCAAAAACTAGTAGCATATAGGGATGTAACGATTCACTCAACTCCGTAAACTAAGGTTTTACCTGTGTATTTTAATCACGATCCAAACAAAGATGCTGCATTTAGATTGTAAAATTGAAACAAATTGAAATTTGAAACAAAAACAAAATGGTCTGACTTTAGCTTTGTGATACTACATAAAAAATCTGAACGACGGCTGAATGAGACTCAAATGTCACTCTCTGACAGCAGGTGGCGCTTACACAGCAGGTATTTATAGGCTGCTGCCCCTTTAAGACCGAATGCATGGATCCAATATAATGATGCACGTGTGATTTCTTTCTCCACTGTTTACCTTCATTTAAGACATGAAAATACTTGCCAAGATAGTTATTTTGAGATAATTTTGCTTGTATGTGTCCGTTCAAGCGAAAGAGGAATCAATTCTGTTTGTGCTCTGCCGGAAATTACGCTCTATGTGCGCGCGAGCACCAAACTGAATTCTTCATGCGCATGAATGGTTTAAAATGCTTGAATGTTTAAATTGGTAAGACTTAGAAACACGT
>NW_015666532.1:107503-117220 GCF_001515625.1 Sinocyclocheilus rhinocerous
AAACAAAAACAGCAGACGGGCTGAATGAGACGCAAATGTCACTCTCTGATAGCAGGTGGCACTTAAACAGCAGGTATTTATATGCTGCTGCCCCTTTAAGACCGAATGCATGGATCCAATATAATGATGCACGTGCGATTTCTTTCTCCACTGTTTACATTCATTTAAGACATGAAAATACTTGCCAAGATAGTTATTTTGAGATAATTTTGCTTGTATGTGTCCGTTCAAGCGAAAGAGGAATCAATTCTGTGTTCGTGCTCTGCCTGAAACGCCGCTCTGTATGTGCGCGCGAGCACCGAACTGAATTCTTCATGCGCATGAATGGTTTAAAATGCTTGAATGTTTAAATTGGTAAGACTTAGAAACACGTCAATGATAAACTATGATCCGTTTCACCCCTACAAGCGAGTGAACAACGCAAATCAAGGAAGGGGTTTTATATCACTATTCAAGATAGCCCGTCGGGCAGGGCAGTGATACATTTTGGTAGCCCGACTGGAAAACACAATAGCCTCGGGACGTTGGGCTAGCGATTTTGCGAGCCCTGAACCCCTTCCAGTTATAGAAACTATGAACGTTGCACAAAGATTTTTTTGGAAGCTTTGAAACTAATGAAAATAAATAATCTTTTTATGAAACTATATGCAGGCATGTTTTATTTTTTAGTGTTAAAAATTTTGGCTATCAATGGAATGATTTATTGATTTAATGTTTTTCCAAGAGAAAAGATACAGCATTTATGCAAAACATATTTTTCCATATAATATTTCAGGCACTTTTGGCTTTAAAATGACAGTATTAAACCCAGTTATTCCATTTTGCTTATTGCAAATTATTTAATATAACCACGCTGACTCAATCAATGGCATGAGTTTGGGCTGGGACTATCTGACCAATGCAGGTGTTTAGCAGTGTTCGGGAAACCTGTTAGAAGACAGTCTTGTACTTGGTGTTGCTGGCGCACAAAATACACTCTTCACCTTTTAAAGTTCATTTGAAGTTCAAGACCATTTTTCTGTGGGTTGATGCTGTGCTGAAGGAAGAGTTCACACGTTGATAAGTTCCTTGAGAGTTGAAAGTGAAAAGTTGACTAGCTTTGTGGCTGCAGGTCAGCCGTTACCTTAAAATTCAACTGACATAGGATAATTCCTGATGGAAAACAACGCCAGAAACATCCATTCTGAACCAGGTCAGTATTTTGGTCAATGAGGAACATTGTAGTCATCTTACATTAGACATTCAAGGAGCGCTGCGAGCCCTCGGGCATGCTTCACATTTCCCTCGCACATCTCTCTAGATCTGCGCTATCAGAGCGGATCAGTCGGTTCTGATCTCTTCTCCAGGTGCTGCAGATACAGCTCCCCGGTCATGTTTCCTCCGGCCAGAGCGGAAAAAGAATCAGAACCTTGAGAGATAAGGAAAAGGGCGTCTACAGCAGATAGTGAAGGTTAAGTGCTTTGGATTCAGCCAAGTCCACATCCACGTTTCTCTGCATCACCGAAAAGTGTAACAGACTGAACAACCTTCCTGGTCATGACGAAGTTGTCAGTCCCCAGCATTCTCGATTAATTAATACATTCGATTGCCCACACTGTCCGATGTCAGCCTGATATGAAATCGGTACGATGCTCGCATAAGGTCGTGGAAGTGTACATTTGCATTCGTGTTGGGTGAGTCCTTTATCTGCATTAGGTATGTGCCTGGAAGAGGAGGGAGGGGAGAACACAAGGTTTTCCTCTGGAAAGCTGGCCTGACTCTTCAGTGCATGCCGCCGTTCCCATAGCAACTGCAGCAGCAGCAGCAGGCAGTGTGTGTGTGTATGTGTGTGTGGAAGCAGGAAGTAGGTGCCCAGATCTCCAGGGCTGGAGCAGGGAGATGGGAGGTCTGCCTGACACACGACCATCAGGTCTGTGAGGAAACGTAGGGCTCGTGCAACATGGCGGGCCAACTTTTTCACATCTACAGGCACGTTTGCACTCTCAACAACCTGTGCGCTGAGAACATGATGGTAAGCAGAAGATGACATGGCGACCGGACCATTTCGAGGGGCTTTCACATCTGGTTTCACAACACCTGGTTGCATCATATTTGCTTTCTTGGCAGTTGTGGTGACTATAGTTCGCTAAATGTTCCACGGCTCATTTTAAAGTTATGGATTAATGCATTTTTAGGAATTGCAACTTTTTTTCCTGTCTTGGATTGTGTTTGCGGACTAAACTTTGGCTTTGCATCAGAAGTTTCGCATGTCTGATTCCCAGTGTTTTCGCAGGTGATCTTCGTGCAAGTCAACCCTGGAGAGACCTTCACTATCAGAGCAGAGGATGGATCCCTGCAATGCATTCAAGGTATGTTGTGCTTCCTGTCTCATGCAGTTTCACTTGCAACAGGTTTGAGGTCGTTTCTGGAATTGGGATGGTGCTGTTGTTCTCTCTGTTCCTGTTTGCGTGGTGTTTTTCTAGTTAATGGGAACCATGACTGGTGTGTTATTGGATTTGGAGCTGGTGTAAACCGATGAGAGGCCGGGCGCAGGGCCACGACTGGCATGCTTCTGAGGATGTAAAAGGCAGAGTGTACAATGGCAGATTACAAAGCCTTTAACATTTAGTGTCTTTGTAGCTAATTAACGATGGACAAGATGGACTGTTTGCACAGGCTGCGGTTGAGTTCTCTGAACAGCTGCACAGATAAGGACAGCTCTCGGAGGAGAACATTAGTTTGAGAAGTTGCACAACGTTCTAGTGTGTTGCATTCTAAAAATACAAGAAGGAAATTTGCAGTAAAAATTTGTGTTAATACAAAAGACCTGAATGAATGATATGGTAGCTGGTCACAGTATTTCAGTTAGCCAGTGTTATTTAGTGCAGTGTTTTCCAAACTTTTTTGCCTTGTTATTATATATACACTACTGTTTAAAAATTTAGGGTCAGGAAGATTTTTTTAAGTAATTAATACTTTTATCCAGCAAGGATGCATTAAATTGATCAAAAGTGACAGTAAAAACATTTGTAATGTTATAATGTTCAATTTCAAATAAATGCTGTTCTTTTAAATTTATATTCATCAAAAAATTCTGAAAAACGTTGAAAATATTACAGCTTTTACAAAAATATTAAGTAACAACTGTTCAGCATCAATAATAATGAGAATTTTTTCCTTTTCCTGAGCAGCAAATTTCTGAATTTCTTGATTTCTGAAGGATAATGTGACTGAAGACTGGAGTAATGATGCTGAAAACAGTACATTTGAAAATGTATTCAAATAGAAACATGTATTTTGAATTACATAAATCAAACAGAATTTGTATGTATATAGATGTTATATGTTATATATAATTTCACCGTATTACTGTTTTTTTTCTGTATTAAGAGTGTGGAAATTTTATTGTAAACAATTTATTGTTTTTTTTTGTCAACTGTCACTTTAGAAGCTTTGTTTTATATTTATTTTATTTATGTATTAATTTTGGTAGAGTTTAAGATTCAGACATGCAGACACAATGTAGCGAGTGTGATTATTGGTTTTATACAACCGTCCTATACAATCAAGAAAATCACTAATTATTAAATTTAGACATTGGCAAGGCAGAATATTTAGACATTTATACAGGCAAAATCATAGTTGCCTTAAAAAAACATTGTTACTTAGGGTAACAGAACAGAGATTTCCCTGCTCAAAAGTGATCTTCAGGTTGTGGAGGCATAGATGGATGGAGAGCAGGCTGGATGGGCTGTGAAGGGCACACTGCTGTGATAAGAGTCAGAAACAAGGCTCTGTAGGGCTTGGCAGCAACATGTGTTGACACAAGAATAGAACAACAGGCCAAAGCACTGGCCCTGCTCGTTGACACAATGTGCCTTTGTGTGTTCGGAATCGTCAGCTTTAGGTCCTCACCTGTGATTCCCAATAGCTCTTTTTTTGTGCCTTCAATGTATTAACTTTCATCCATTGTAATCTCAACCAGATTGAGTCATGCCAAGTGTCCTTGTTGCTGCATTTTTGTCAAACCAGTTCCTCCTAAAAGAAAAGCATCAATGCTGTAATTAATGGCTGTACTTGGCTTTAACCTCTCCCTGTGTAAGGTTAAAAACAACAAGGCAGTACTTATGTCAAGCCTTTCAGGTCGTGCCATTGTGTTGAACAGAAGCACACAAGCACATCCAACGCTTAGTGAAAAGGCTCGGCTTATTGCATCACGGCATTGAAAAAAGCAAGGAAAAGCAACCCTGTGAAACAACGAGAACAAGGTGTGGCACACGGAGGAGAGGGGCATTTCAAATGCACGTGTTTACAGAAAAGGTCACTGGGTTTAATTAGAAGCGTCGACTGAAGCACAGGCTCTGAAGTAGCTGCTTTTTACAGAGAGGCTTCTTTGTCATTATGCAAACCTCAGAGCAGAAGCCTAGATTTAGGATTTTATATAAAGTAACCACTGTTTAGCCCGTGGACCGCTGGCAAAACAGAATGCACAGAGACAACTTTTTGAAAATGCTTGTGCCAAAATCACACTTGGAGTCGAAAGGTTTAATTTAAAGGGATAGTTCACCCAAAAATATCATTCTGTCATCACTTACTCACCTCTTGTCGCTCCAAACCTGTATGGATTTCTTCCGCAAAGCATAAAAGAACGGGGCAGTCATGGCCTAATGGTTAGAGAGTTGGACTTGTAACCCGAGGGTTGCTTGTTCGAGTCTCGGGTCCGGAAGGAATTGTCGGTGGGGGGAGTGAATATCCAGCGCTCTCTTCCACCCTCAATACCATGACTGAGGTGAGACCCTTGAGCAAGGCAACCGAACCCCCAACTGCTCCCCGGGCGCTGCAGCACATGGCTGCCCACTGCTCCAGGTGTGTGTTCACGGCGTGTGTGTGTGTTCACTACTGTGTGTGTGCACTTGGATGGGTTAAATGCAGAGCACTAATTCCGAGTATGGGTCACCATACTTGGCCACATGTCACTTTACACTTTTTGTGGTGAAGATTTTGAGAAATGTTTTGTTTTTGTTAATGTGGTTCAAGAAAACCATAACAACATTGGACCCCACTGACTTTCATTGTATAGACAAAAACACTTTTGTGTTGTACAGAATGATATGAGGGTGAATAAATGATGACAGAAATTATTATTTTTTTTGGGTGAACTGTCCCTTTAAAAATGAAAGTTTGTCTCCCAGGCACTTGATTTTTGACTCCAGGCCTCTGGAATTATTGAAGTAGGCTAGCGGAAAAGTGGAAAGAAGAGGCTGTTGAGTAAGAATTTTATAATTAAGGATTCTCTGCTCTTATTGGTCGCTTTCTGTCCTCCCTCATCTTCATCTTTCATTGCAAAAATAGCACTTTTTCCTGTCTTCCCACGTGGAGATCCCACTCACCTCTATTTTTGACACACTTAGATGAATGTTGTGCTGTTATTTTTAGCATCTTAAGCCTCAATTTTTTGACCCAACTCAAATCTTAACCCTTCACCTGCCAGGATCCATTGTAGGCATTGCAACAGCTAGTGTCTTCAACATTTTTGGCTGAGTGGCAGGTCATTACAGTGCTCAGAGCCCTATGTTTACTGAAGTTCCAGCCCGCTCCTATCGCTGCTAATTAGAGTGGAAGAGGTTGAACTGTAATCTTTGTCTTGTTTAAACAGGGTGAACTTTTTCTTTTTCCAGGGGACCGCTTAACAGCCCTCCGCCACAGTCCGTTCTCGGCAGTAAGGCCGCTCCGTGCTGCTTTCCCACACTTTTGCAAACGGAGGGAGGTCCTGCTGTTTGAGTTCAGCCTGTCCTGGGTTGCTCGTTGTCTGTTTTGTGTTTCTGTATGTGTCGTCCCTTTCTTTTTGTTGTTTTGCGAGGTCAAGGCAATGTGTGAAGGCGTTATCTCCAGCATTTCCCCACTGAGGAAGAGCACAGTTGTGTTTTGACTAGCCTTGCTGAGAGATGTGGTGTTTATGAAGGGCAAGTAAAGTGAGTTTTGAGGTTAACTAGGGACACTGGTTCTATTTAAATGGGCAATTCAGCCATCTGTGAGCACTTCCGGTTTGTCATTTACCTAAGGTCCTGGCATGATCAGCCAGCCACTTTCATCTCTAATGCTTTTGGACAGACATTAACCATTTTCATTTGTTTTCCTTCTCTCTTCAGTATCTGCTGATAAGGCGCCAACTGTATTTAAGAGAATTTTTTCCCGTTAAGTCATGAAAACTTGAAATGGCACTCGCAACACATTTTTACTTCTTTAATGTGACATATTTCCTAGTTGAACTGGATATTCAGTGAAAAAAATGGTGCTTGATTTCTTTCCAGTTGGACCAGATTTGCTGGTAAAAAGTAGGGGTTACAAACCAGGATGAAGGTTAGTTACTATAACAATGCCTAGTTAACTTTTTTGCTATGGGTTAACATTATCCAATAGCCAGGTGACATCATCAGAAAAGGAAAGTTGTTTCATAGGTGTAGAAAGTTATCATGTTTTGATGTTTTACAAAGACAAACATGGTTTTTATGTGAAACATTCACTAATGAATTTGCTAATAAAATGTGTATTAAAAGTAAACATATCGAATGTTTATATAATATTTTCATATATTGCTTAACAAATCCATAACCTGTTCACTAGTGCCCCCTGACTGAAATGCTGTGAGTATCTTATGATTGCTATAATGTTGAACATGGGACAACTGTAGACATTTATAATGACAGTCAAAATAAATTGGGGATGTAATGCATCTCAATAAATATGAACATAAAATCGTTAGTATACATTGATTTCGCAGTGTGTTCTTGGCAGTTTGATATGCAATTGAATTAAGATTTCACAGTTGAATAATCCTGTAAGTCCTCTTCACTCCAGCTTGATGAAATTACATGAAAAGCCCCAGTATCTGTGTCTGTACTGCGAGTATGTTTGCGTAATTAAGTGTGTTTTATTGTTTCTGCTCGGAGGAGCTACGGAGAACGGCTTCTCTGCTGTAATTACTGCTTTTGCTGAGAGCACATTATTCTCATCTGCACGCCGTAATTTAGCAATGATGCACGGCAAAAACGTTGCAGTCAGCATGCACTGAATCTGATTTTCTGCACAACGCACACCAAAAAGATTTCATTTATGCCTCGGAAAGCATATCGAAATTAAACATGCTGAATGAATTTGTCAGGAGCCCATGGGAGTCAATATTGACCAGAAAAAGAAAAACAAAAATGAGCAAGGAATACAACATGTTGTATTCTCCGACCGAAAGAGGACAAAAGTGTTCTTGTCCTTGCCATCGGACTGTATCTACATCGACTGAAGGTCATTAGCTATCTTTAGAAAAGCCCCATGAATGGCTATTGTGGCATGAAGTGAGTGACTTTCTCAGCTTACCATACTCCCACAAAGCACAGAGACAGAGGGGCAGATATTTCATGCCACAAGCTCTACCGAGTAAGAATGGACTCAAGTACTGAGGTAATAGCAATGTGCTTGGTTGATTTACAGTGTCTGTCAAGTACTTGAGGAGTAGAAATTTGCAAAATACACATCCCTGCTACATTTCGGTCTCAGCACATCTAAAGACTTACATCCCACCTGAGCAATCGCTTCTCCCACTTACTCCACTAACTGCAGTCATTTCATAACTGATTAATCATCTTTTGCATCAGGAGTCCATGTGCTTATAATTGCGTTGTGCAGAAACAAATCGGAGGGGGGCAGGCAGATACAATACTGAATCTGAACTGTAACCCTGAAGGCAGTGGTTTTACGGTGGTGAAAGTGTGTTACAGTCCCTCCTTCAGGGTTTATTTATCTATGTGCACGAAGCAGCTGGTCTTCTATTTATGTTTGGGAGCCTCGTCGCCTGAGAGACATGTCTAGCTTTAGATAATAGGTCAGCTGGAGAAGACACTCAGGTGATGTGCAGTAGTATGTGTTGAAGTATAACTTTCTATAGGAACCCAGAAGAAGAGTCCAGTATTGCCTCTGATTATTAAAAGGAATGTTCCAGGTTTAAAGCAAGGATTTGTGGCTTTATATTTGTATTTAAATATTTTCTTTTTAAATATATTTAAATATTTATAAATATATGAATATTTAAAATAGTAAATGTATTGATATTTAAATAATAATCAAATAATAATAGCACATCTAGAAAAGAACTGAGTGACAAGTTGAACCCATGAAAGACCAGTCCTTTTAAATAGGATGGAAGCATGTCAATAAGTAGTCATTTAGCAAGCACTTTTATCCAAGACATCTTATATAGTACATTTAGGTTACTAAATGGCAGATCCTTCTGGAGTTAAGTGCTTTTTGTTCAAGGGCACAATGATGACCTTGTGGGGGATCGAACCAGCAACCTTTTAGTTACCAGCCCTGGGCTTTAAGCTTTAGGCTACACCAACTCAGAAAATACAATCAACCCAGTTGTGCATATTTTGACTGGTTTAGAAAGTGCATTTAAAAACACTTGAGTTGAGAACCACCAGACCACCAGAGCTCCACCAGAGCCCAGAGTCCTGGAATGCGCACAGTTCAATAACATTTTACAATAAAGTTCTATGTTAACATTAGTTAATGCAAGTGCTTGCATGGAATTAAAATAAACAATATTTTTACAGCATTTTTTATTTAATTTGAATAATGTTAATGTAATTATTTTACAATTTGTATATATACATTTGTAACATTTTAAGTGAAATTTAAGTATAAAATGTTAATTTTAAGTATGAATTGTATCATAAATGAACATAAATAAAAGTATATTTATAAATTAGCATTAACCTAAAATAATACATGCTGTAAAAAAATATTGTTCTTTATTTAATGATGAAAAATACATGAATTAGACATTTATAAAGTGTTACCCATAATTCAATTCTAGAAAGAAAGAGCAAGAGTAATGCCTCCTGGCCTGGAAGGTGCACAAGGTCAGGTTTGTCATTTGAAGAACATGATCTCAGATCTGATTTTCTTAAATCTGTTAAAGTTCCAGAATAAACAGTGACATACTTTTGACACTTGTATTTGATATCTCCAGTTTCAAAAAAAAAAAAAAAAAAAAAATCTGGGGGCCTATAACATGATCATTTAAAAAATAGGGCACAATGTAACTTAAAAATGTTCCTTGCAGATCATTCCAGTATCATAACCAAATATTAGAGCACAGGAGTCCAAAACCAAACCCTACATGGAAACTACTAGATTTCATCAGGAAAGTATGTGCACTCCAGTGAGGTTTTAGCTGTGTGACTTGGTGTGGCACCAGGGTAGTTTGGTGTGATGTGGATCAGATTGCAAAGAGGAAGGATCTGGAAGTTCCTTTTGTGATTGTGACCTGAACTTGTAGATCCTTCAGGAAGGCCCATTTAATGAGTAGAATTGCAGAAGATTTCTTTGAGCGTGTGTAAAGAGTTGGATCAGTGTTGGGTATAATTTTATATAGTTTCATATAGTTTTAGTCGTTAGATGAAAATCTCTTTTAAATTTAATTAAGTTTAATAATGTCAAATCATCAAAAGTTCATATAATCAAGGAACTCTGAAAAAAGGTATCATGGTTTCTACAAAAATACTAAGCAGCACAACTGTTTTCAACACTGATAATGACAATGACAATAAAATGTTTCTTAAAGGGGTCATATGATTTTGCTAAAAAAGAACATTATTTTGTGTATTTGGTGTAATGAAATGTTTATACGGTTTAAGGTTCAAAAAACACATTATTTTCCACATACTGTACATTATTGTTTCT
>NW_015666532.1:117245-122797 GCF_001515625.1 Sinocyclocheilus rhinocerous
AAACGTACTTACAGTCTGTGAGTCAGAACAGCCGGCATTGTAGTCTATGCTACCAGGATCAGGAAACAATCCTCCATAAAATGCGCCGGACACATCGGAATATTTGGGTAGAACTGTCCTCGAACAGTGTTGTAAATACAACTTAACCACTGATTTCTAGTCGTGTCCCCTTTTGGAAGCCCAAACAAAGTAGTTTCGCTTTCACAACGAAACGCAGCGTCACACATGGCGGGCTAGAGTGAGCAGAGGCCGGCGGCTAGAGTGAGAGGCGGCCGGTGGCCTAGAGTGAGCGGAGGCCATCGGCTAGAGTGAGCGGAGGCCATCGGCTAGAGTGAGCGGAGGCCGGCGGCTAGAGTGAGCGGAGGCCGGCGGCTAGAGGGAGCGGCGGCGGGCGCAGCCGGCATTGTAGTCTACTCTACCAGGATCAGGAAACAGTCCTCCATAAAATGTGCTGCACACAAATTAATATTTGGGTTGAACTGTTCTGGAACAGTGTTGTAAATACAAATTAACCACTGATTTCTAGATTTGTGTCCTCTTTTGGAAGGCCAAACAAAGTAGTTTCGCTTTCACAACGAAACAGCGTCACACACTGCGGCCTTGAGTGAGCCGCGGCCTAGAGTGAGCGGAGGCCGGCTTGAGTGAGCGGATATCGTCCTCTTTTGGAAGACCAAACAAAGTAGTTTCGCTTTCACAACGAAACACACAGAGCCTTCACGACATGGCGGCGGCAACAACAATACTACAGCGAGAATAAAAGTTACGCCTTCTGTGTTTGCGTGAACATTTGGGCGGCGTTATGCAAATCTTCCCACATCGTGACGTAGATATGTGGGGACATGTTAGAACGAGCCGTTTTAGGTAGGTGTGGTTGACTCTTAACTTTTATAAATAATATCTCTTTGGATTTGAGACTTTAGTCTTTGCAACTTTACAGATCTTCTTTATGCACCAAGAGCTTGTAACACTTCAAATAGAAAGGAAAAATTGAAATCGCATCATATGACCCCTTTAAAGGATCATGTGACACTGAAGACTGGCGTGATAGCTGCTGAGTTAGCTTTGCCATCACTAGAACAATTTAAAATATAATAAAATGGGAAACACTTATTTTAAATTGTAATAATATTTCACATTATTACTGTTTTTTGATCAAATAAATTGCAGATTGCAAATGCAGATGCCGACCCCAAACATTTGACCGGTAGTATAATTTTAGTGCACAATTAATTCAATGCAAATATTCAGATCAACATTACCTGAAATATTACAGCAAGTAACTAAGTTCAAGTTATGTTGTATTTTATATCTGATTAACCTGGGTTATTATTTTGCTGTTACTTTTTTCTCATCAACAGTATGCTTTTAGTTAAAATTGTTTAATTTTGCTCTGTATTTCTCATTTGTCAGTGGATGCTTGTGTCAGAGGGAGTTGCAGCAACAATTTTCAACTTGCGGTCACTTGATAGAGCATCACTTTTGCAAACTCTTGTATTTTTTTTTATATGACTCACCATCCTCATTGAATTCGATGTTTAGTTAGCGCTCTCTAACATAGTGAAGTGTCGTTCAGGTTTCCAAGGAAGGCTTAGTCAGGATTAGTCAGATTTTGAACATGATTTTAGACCTCAAATGACTGAGGAGAGGCATCTTTTCTTCCTCCTTTTCTCCTCATCTCCAGATCTTCACATCTGTCTGAAAGGTTTTAGGAGGCCAGATGCGGCTCTTCCAAGAATATTTGCTTATGTTCCTTTGAAATAAAGGGGTTTTTAACTGGGTTGGCTGTTCTGAAATCTCAGACTGAACTGAACTCGAGTCTGTCAGCAATTCTGTCCACCAGCTACATGCCCCACCTTTTCCTCAGCTTTCTCGCCTCTCCTCGGCTTCCCCTTGGCCAGACACTTGTGTCCCGTCTTCTGTTTTTAATCTCTCCTCGCGCCTTTCTGCATTCTCGCCGTCTCACTGGGAGTCTAGTCCTCCTTCTACAGTAATATTCCTTTGCTCACTCATCTCTCACTCTCTCTCTCTCCAGACAGCTTGAGTGCGACCTGGCAGCAATTTTGTTTCCTGCTGACGTGGCTCTGCTATATCAGGGCTGCTGAAATTCCTCTCCCTCTCTGTCTATCTCCCTCCATCTCCTTTACTTCCTGCTTCAGTAGCTGGCAGTCTATACTTCACTCTCACAAAAAAGTCCCACAGGCCTTTAATACTGATCAGTCGGGTTGCTTTCATTTGGATCTGGGTCGTTCCTCCGTGGTGGCGTATGGAACTGAGCTGAGTATGAATGGTGTGGTGTGGTGCTGTGCCATGTCTGCCCCACTGTGCTCCAGCTGAGGAGTCTGTGGTCTGTGCCGGAGCCAACGATGGACACGGCTCTCTGAAACATTCCGCTGATGCAAACTCTTCTGTGTGGAGACAGAATGGAGCAGTTTAAAAGCATAGTTCACCCAAAATGAAAATTCTACTGTAATCTAGTCATTCCCATGTCGCTTTTTTGTTTTCTTAGAAATGGAATTATTTAGAAGAAATTGAGTATTGCATGACTCTACTTTTAGGGGTGCATAGTGTTTTGCTGGGATAACAATTATTGGCCAATATTACAGTTCTTTTTAAATTGATCTGTATCAGTGAATTTTAGATACTTAATCGTGCAAGCTCATTTTGCTGTCATTTAACAATCATTTAATCTTTAAAAACACATTTAATAACACTGTGAAATGTAATCTTTACCAAATCTTTTTCATACTGTGCATTTATGTTATAAAGCCTAAATTCACTTGTAGGATCTGAATCAACTGGTTTTAGTTTTACTTTTAATCAGTTTTTATAATTAAATTTGTAATGCTTAATATTGCCCATTTATCATTTATCAGCCTTAGCATAAAAATTATTACCAGTATCAACCATACAATGATGCATTAAAATGATGTCATACTTGCATTCATTGTAGCATCTAAATAAGTTGATTAAAAATTTTAAAAAATATAAATGCATTTTTAATAATTTAACAATTTATTTATTTTAAATGTTTAATTTTAATATTGGCTATTTATCAGCTATTAGCCTCAACATGAAAATAATTATTATCAGATTTGTACATAAAATGTGCATTCATTATAGCATCTAAATCAATTGATTCTAGTTTATTTTTTAATAATTTATTGTTTTTAAATGTATTGTTAATATTTAACTTTAATATTGGCTATTTATTAGTTATCAGCCTCAACTTGAATATAATTATTATCGGCATCTACCATCATTTTAATACTGTTTGACTTACAGGAGAAGTGTATAGAGTTTTGGGAAAGAAAAAAAACTACATTTTAGCAATTCCAAGAGGTGATGTTAGTGGTGCAGAAAAGAAGTTTTGGCTCAAAAGTTATTCTGAAACTCAGAGTGACCTAAAATCTCACCTTTTGCCGTTGCTCTGTTGGTGCATTCACAATATGTTGTGTTGAACAAGATTTGAATACAAGAGCTAGGGTAGAAGTCACAATTTCCAGTGAATTTTTAGGTGAACTGTCCCGTTAAGCAAACAGCTTCTTAGGCTCCCACCTTGTGGAAATGGTAAAAGAGGACGAAAGCTCAGCGGGAGCTTTTCCTCTAGGTCTTGTAGGACTTCCTCTTGTAGGTCTTCAGCTAAAGGTAATCTGCGGTTCGTGAGTGGGCCATTGTTATCTCCTTGTATCCTCCTTAGTGTGGGGGCTATTCAGAATTGTACAAGAACAACAGACCAGCGGAAAGATGTTTACACACTTCACACTGTCCCAGTCTGTCTGTGATCATCTGAACCTCTCTGTTGTCTATTGAAGAGTGAATTGTCTTTTATGTGTGATATTTGAACACATACCTTATGCTAGTGTCAAAATGCAGTTGCATTTAATGAGTCCAAAAGCACATAAAACAGAAGAGTATGCCCGAGGCGTAGCATACACTGTGCTCATATGCAACCTCCCCTCTGAGAGTTGTACTGTAATCGGTCCCTAGGAGCCACAGGCTCCAGCTTAACGGTGCCTCTCATGTTAATGGAAACCATTAACTTGGTTGCTGGAGTCAGTAACATCCTCATAACCACTCTGTGTGTGTGTGCATACGTGTCTTGCATTAAAGGAATGGCGGTTTTAGTCTCACAAAAATAAGTATACTGTAATATTATACGAGTAGTAGTAGGTATCGGATATCTATTGTTTTTTTGCTATGTAAAATAGGTTTTAAACCCTAGTGAGCTGTAGCCTGTTGTCGGCTGTACTTTCTAGCATAGCATGCTAATTGCTAACTGAAATGGAACCTCATAATCCCAGAATGCATTGCAGAATCGACTGTTTTGAAACGTTCTACATGTGCGTCACACAAATAGTGCTCACAATGGGATGTAAATGAGAGGACAGCTCTCACAATTGACTCATGTTTACAGCTGAGAGTCTGACATTAGCATGTTGCTAAGATAATATTTTGATATTCTAATAAGCTGAAAACATACTTGGCACATATGCAAATACTGAAACAGTACATTTATAACAAGATGGAACTATTTTTTATACTTTTCCTTTGTGATATGGTCACTATTCTCCTCTACGCAGCAAGCTGTGCTTTGATAAACTCAGGGTTTGTTTCTTTTATCTGGTTCTTCTGGCTGAAGATGGCAGATTAGGGAGAAGAATGTGAGGCCTGGGTCTGATAGCACCATGAGGGACTGTGAATTTCAGCTATGGGAAGTATGGGCTTATCCTCACTCTTAAGCCTGGAAGGCATTCAGGCATTCTTTCCCTGGTCCTTTTAGAGAAAGTTCAGATAGACTTTGAGCTTAATGAGGCCAGACTGAGGATAGATATGCTGCACACACGTTTGGTCTCGAGCCTTAAGCGGTGTAAACTGCAGTTTGCCAGCATGATGATCAGTCAAATATTTGCTTGATGATTGTTGGCATGTGTACATATTGATGTTAGTTGCAGTCAGTCAGTCATAATATTTCAATTTATTTTTATTTGTTTTCCAGTAGGTGAAGTTGGACATGTTTATGTATGTTTGTGCATGATTATTTTCATTCATTCATTCATTCATTCATTCATTCATAAGTTTTGCTTAGGTTTTAATTTGTTTGTTGTTGTTGTTTGTTTTTTGTCTTTTGTTTTGTTTTTTGTTTTGTCCACCACAGTAAACTATTTGTCGGTTGTTCTGCTCATCCCTAATTTGAGACTAATTTAGCATCCATCACAAGCTTGTCAATCAGGCATCTTTCATACCACCATCAAGATGAAAGAGGAAAGCATAATTGTGTTTACTGGATGTCCTTGAGGAGAGACATCTGTTGGGTTTGAACCGCATCCAGAGCAGTGCAAGAATCTGCTCTTGCATTTTATCGCTGTCTCTTTTCTTACACACACACACACACACACACACACACACACACAGAGAGACTTGTTGTGTTTAAGCGTCTCTAAAGTCTCTTGTGTCTTGCAGCTGTTGCTGCGTCTTTCTGACGTCATGTTTCCTGTGTGTGTGTGTCTGTGTCCCGTGTGTGTGTATCCCTTCAGCTGCACAGTAATGCATAC